>NW_027494690.1:0-184147 GCF_021521415.1 Bidens hawaiensis | reverse complement strand
ACTCGCTATCGCCACGTAGCGTATACTCGTATAGGTAGCTTGTCGCTATTTTCCGCTATCGCTATTAACAACTATGCTTACAAAGAGGCTTTTTAATATAAATTTTAAAATTGCCACCGTCATTTTCTTCACCTTAACCTTCATTTCGCATGCTTTGCATAATAAATTGTTTTGTACGTTAACTCTCCCGATAATGTTTATACCTTGTGTATTTGTGTTTATAGACTTCATTCGAGAAACAACAAGATTTACAAATGATGAGGTTTGCTGACTACTTTGGACGTGCATTCTCTAACGTGACCGCTTCACAGTTTCCTTGGGTGAAGTTGTTTAGAGAATCCCCTGTTACCAAGATTGTAGATGTAAGTTTTCGTCTAGTAGAAGTTAAAATGATTTCAACTTACACTGCCAAATTATTTTCTTTGAACTCGTCTGATTATTTTCTTTTAAGTGCAGAATCCTGTATCACATATTTCCGAGGCTGTTTACAAAACATCAATTGACTGGATTAACAAAAGATCTATCGAAGCCCTTCGTTTGTTTCTCGTTTGGTCTTTAGACAACATTCTTACCGACCTTGAAAGCCAACTAGGCGGTCCGAAGGGTGCCAAGAAAGTTGCCCAAAAGACATCATCAAAATCTCAAGTAAGATAGTGAAAATTTTTAATCATTCTTTGTAGGTTGAACTGATCTTATTCGTATTAATTGTTAACAGGTGGGTCTGTTTGTAGTACTAGCAATGGTGTTACGAAAGAAACCTGATGCGTTAATTACCATACTGCCAAATCTAAACGAAACGTTAAAGCAAAATGCACAAGACAAGCTTCCAGTGATTGTGTGGATGGTAACACAAGTGAGTAGACTCGGTGCCATTAACTGTTTATGAGCAAACAAGACTTTATTTTGGTTTCATAAAGGGTTGTATATTGATTGTTAAGAGTTTAAATATGCAGGCTTCACAAGGGGACCTGGCGGTTGGGTTGTACTTGTGGTCCCGTTTGATATTGCCTATTGTTGGGACCAAATCGGGCTCCAATCCACAAACCCGAGATCTAATATTGCAATTAGTTGAAAGGTTTCGTTTTTTTCTTTACTATCTCACTGTATAAAATATGCCATAAGATAGTAAGATACTTTCTTTTAGTTAAAACTATTTAGAAAATTATAAGCGTTTACGTTTAACCTGTTTATTTATTTAATTTTTTTTGTGTGTTCATAGGATACTCTCTGCTCCAAAGGCTCAAACTATCTTAGTAAACGGTGCTGTGCGAAAGGGTGAGCGTTTAGTGCCACCATCAGCGCTCGACTTGCTATTGAGAACCACATTCCCTTCATCATCAGCTCGTATCAAGGTGAGACCTCTATTGGTCATTTTACTAGGCATAGCATATTTTTGAATTGTTTTATTCAAAGTTTTCGGATTATTAACGTACAGGCGACAGAAAGATTTGAAGCGGTGTATCCTACACTAAAAAAGGTGGCACTTGCTGGTACCCCTGGAAGCAAAGCCATGAAACATGTCTATCAACAAATTATTAATATTTCTTTAAAAGCTTCTGGAGAAGGTACACTTATTTAATAAATTAATTAATTAATCTTCCAAGTTGAAGAAAATATTATCAAAAGTTAATTTCTTGATTTTTTTATTATTTATTTATTTTTTTTTGCAATTTCAGGTATCTCTGAGCTATCCAATGAAGCATCAAATATTTTTATATGGTGCCTAACTCAATATCCTGATTCTTGCAAACAATGGGTGAGTTTTAAATTTTTTTTATTGAAATATTTTTAATTAAATAATAAATATCATTAATTGTTTAATATGATTATGTCCAGGATACGGTCTATTCGGATAATCTAGAAGCAAGCATCATTATTTTGAAAGACTTAATGAACGATGGAAGGAATTATCTCAAAATCAGCCTTTTCTTGAAGCCTTTACTCAAACTCTCAAAAGTTTAAAGAGAAAGGTATAGTGTCAAAACGGGCCGGGCGGGGTCGGGTTGTTATAATTTTACCAAACCAAACAATCTGGTCTCATTTAATTATTATTATTTTTTTAGAATGAGAAGGCAATAACAGGAGATAAACCCGGTGATCAAGCGCTCTACAAGGAAGCGGATAAATACTGTAAGGTGTTATTGGGAAGACAGTCGCGTGGATGGGGGTGCGCAAAAGCTACAGTGCTCCTCATTGTGGCATTTGGTGTGGGGGCCACGTTCCTGGCTCCGAATGCCTTGGAGTCGTTGGATTGGAACAAGTTAACTGAAGTTATAAACATCCAGAAGTTCGTTTAAGATGATGATAATGATGATTAATATACACAGTGTCGGTTAAGCAAGAAAAGTCGAAATTGCCCTATAATAATAATAATAAATTATATATAGAGAGTGAGAGTGAGTGAATTACCTATTATTTATCCTTTTTCTTTCTATAAACTAAATGTAGTTTAAACTTATCACGAAGCGATGTTTGTGAGATTTTATTACCGGGGCTATGAGTATAGATAGTTATTTGAATTTTATTTTTCGTCTTTCATTGTCGATTTGTTGCTATGTTATGGTTTTGCTTAATCAAGCTTTGTGAGGTCTACAAACGAGCACACACACTCGAATGTTGATATGTAAACTCGTACAAAGAGGGGTAATGTAAGAACCAGAACCACAAGTGTTGTTAATGGTAGTTTTGTAATGTCTCGATCAACTAGTGCGAGTGGTGAGATGTCTCGCTTTATCAACTATCGCATTGTTTAGAGATGCGCTATCTTTATCGATGGTAAGAGTAATCGTTGTCATAGTGGATACACTACTTTTTTGAGATCTTGTTCTTGCCTTGTAAAAGGTTATACTATTGTTAATTACGCACATAATTCTTCGCTTGACTATAGACAGAGGTTGTCAGTTTTTGTGACCACCACCAACTACGACTATGTGTTGTGGAAAGGTGAATGCAGACGCAGAGCCATGCCAGGTAGGCAAGCCGTGCGTTGAACATCGCAACAAGGGGGCGGAGAGAGCACAGGTGTGGTCTCCGGAAGCATGTGGCGCTTTTACTTGATTTTCTTTAATTATTAATTAATATATATTTAGAGCCATGTCAACCCACAACCACATTTCACCTTTCCACAGCACGTGTTCTTGGTTGTGTGATGTGAAACCATCCACCACGCATGTGACACCTATGTGACATCACTTTTTTTTCAACATTTCACGGTCACTATCACAACAAAGTTTGTGCGACTTCTAGTAATCATAGTTATATATGTATATTAGAAAAATTGCATATAAATTTCAATCTGATTAATCCCTACGAATCTCGATTAATCGCTAGTCTCTACCCCACCATAATTAATGCATAACAAGTTCTACAACACTGCTAGTAATATATTTTTAAAAGCATTTAGAATATTATATACTCCATAAGATGAGTACAATAGTCGATACAAACATACACTAAACACTAGCGGTCCACAAAATACCCGGTTTCGGACCCAACCCGACTCAGAACCGGTTCCTACCTGTACGCGACTCGCATGCACGACCTGGTATTGGACTATTGGGTTTCTCCCCGGACTTGCACCCGGACCGGACCCAGACCTGCCTGAACCAGTTCCACCTTTACCCAGGAAAAACCCGACCCTACCTGGAACCTAAAAAAACAAACTCGGTCAAACACCCGAAACCAGTTTCTACCCGACCAAGTTTTGACTTTTATTGACCATACCGAAACCTTAACAATATGGTGTATTCAATCTTTGCTCTCAAAAAAAGTAAGCCACGTAGGACCAGTACTTGATGACATTGCACCAATCTGGGCCCCACAAAACCTACCAAATATTAAAACCAAAATAAAACTTTCATAATAATAAAATAGTTGTAACAACCACTTTTTGGAAATACAGTTTATCTACTTTCATATTCTTTAGACTAACATACAAGCAAACTCTAAAGTCTAACCATCATATGTGATATGTAACCATATCAAACACACAAACACACACACTAGTATAGATCAATGGTGACGATGATGACGTGGCGGAGAGCGTACGGTGCTCTCAAAGATCAAACTAAAGTCGGACTAGTGCGTGTTAATAGTGATTTTAAGGTTGGTTTGTTAAATATTTTTTGTTTTAAGTTGTGTGTGATTTATGTGTGGATTAAGTTTGTATTTATATATATGTTGTTGATATTATTATTAGGAGGTTGATGTGGCAATTGTTAAAGCTACAAATCATGTTGAATGTCCACCCAAAGAGAGACACATTAGAAGTGAGTTTTTATATTAGTTTGGGGTTTACATGGGTTGGTTCGGTTCGGTTTTGGGTGAAAACTGAACCAAAAACCGAAGTGTTAGTTTTTTAGTTTTTGAAAACCATTCGGTTTTTGGTTTGGGGTTGGTTCGGGTTTGAGCAAAAACCAAAATGTCAGGATTCAGTTTTTGAAAGTCTTCTGGTTTCAGTTTTTTTCGGCTTTTAGTTTGGATTCAGTTCGGTTCGGTTTTGGGCAAAACCGAAGCAAGAGCCAAAAATGTCGGTTTTTGGTTTGGGGTTGGTTCGGGTTTGGGCGAAAACCGAAACAAAAACTAAAATGTCCCGCTTTTAGTTTTTGAAAGTTGTTCGGTTTTGGTTTTTCGGTTTTTGGATTGGGTTTGGTTCGGTTTTGGGCGAAAACCGAACCAAAAGCCAAAAATGTCAGTTTTTCAGTTTTTGAAAATCGTTCAGTTTTTTTTGGTATTTGGGGTTTGGGTTTCGTTCGGTAGTGGGAGAAAACCGAACCAGAATCCAAAATGTCGGTTTTTTAGTTTCTGGAAACCGTTCGGTTTTTTCAATTTTTGGGTTCGGTTTTTTCGGTTTTGGGCGAAAACCGAACCAAACACTTAAATTTCAGTTATTTAGTTTTTGAAAACCTTTCGGTTGGGTTTTTCAGTTTTAATTATGGACAAAACTGAAACCGAATAGAGACTTCGGATTTTACGAACACATAACATAAAACCAAACAGTCAGTTTTCGTTTTGGTTCAGTTTGGTTTTGTCGGTTTTTACGAGTTCGGATCGGTTGTTTCGGTTTCATGCACACACCTATCTTTATATGATTGTGTTTATTGTAGAAATATTGGCTGCTACCTCTGCGATTCGACCTCGAGCCGATGTGCAATACAGTTTACATGCTCTGACAAGAAGATTAGCGAAAACTCGTAATTGGACGGTACTGTTAATGTATTTGTGTATGATTTCGGGTCTATTAGGAAAACTGTTCGTGAACTGTTTGGCTGGAAGTTCGTTTATGTTCGTTCGTTTAATAAATGAACGAACATGAACAGGGAATTCGTTAGATTAACTAAATGAACGAACACGAACAGAGGCCATGTTTGTTTGATTGTGTTCTGAACGCTTAATAATGTGTTCGTTTACGTCTGCTTGTGTTTGTTTGTTTCATTGTTTGTACATTAAAAGTATATTAATATTTTATAATGACTTTTCTAATCTTATCATAAAGATGAGTATTATGTAATTATTTTATATGTAAATTAATAATGTTAAAAAAAACACCATTCTCGGTTAGCCAAATCAAAATAAAACACTGTCTTTGTTCGTTTGTGTCCGTGAGCCAATCACGAACAAGAAATTTAAATTTTGTTCAGTTACATGTTCATGAAACCGTTCGTTTGTCCAATATTATCAGGTGGCATTGAAGACACTGATAGTTATTCATAGAGCATTAAGAGAAGGCGATCCTACTTTCCGGGACGAACTTTTGAATTTCCAACATCGAGGGCGCGTTTTGCAGTTATCTACTTTTAAAGATGATTCGAGTCCCATTGGTTGCTTCTGGAATCCTATTTATGATGATATTATGTTGCTTTAAATGGTATAAAACTTATGGTTTTATAAACTTTGAATGTGTTTTTCAGCTTGGGATTGTTCTGCATGGGTTCGTACGTATGGACTGTTCTTAGAGGAGCGACTCGAATGCTTTAAAGTTTTGAAATATGATATCGAATCTGAGAATATCCCTAGATCTGCTAAAGGTGAAGATAAGGTATGCTTAGCGACTTAGGTGCTGTTTGTTTTTCTTAAAAAGATCTGTGCAGACTCTTTAGTCTGCGTCGCGCAGACCACGCGCAGACATTGCCATCTGCAAACTGTTTGTTTTCTAGAAGACGTTTCACTGAAAAATGTCTGCGCAAGCTCTTCTTGGTGCAGACTACCCACCACCATGCACCACCCACCGTCCGCCACCACCCACCGTCCCCCACCACTACCGTCCACCTCCCACCGCCACCGTCTACCACCCACCGTCCGCCACCACCACAATCTACCACCACCACCACCAACCACCACCACCGCCCCCATCCACCACCACCGCCTACCATCCGCCACCACCACCCACCACTACCACTATCACCATCCAGCAGCACCACCACCCACTACCACAGTTTGTACACCACTACCAGTTTATTTTAGCAATCTACAAACGTTAAAAAACAAACAGTCTTCTTCTTGTAGACTGCAGAGGTTTGGTCCACCTCTTCTTCTACAAATGTGGTCCGCAGACTGCACACATTTTACCTCTGAAAAAACAAACAGCACCTTAGTGTTATACAAGATTTGATTATGATTTTATATAGCTTTTGTGAATATGTGTTACAGATGTAAACATATGCATATCCACCAACACACACATGGGTTTTTTTTTATATTAGTTAAATAATAGGATTAAGTTTAATCTTGTATGTTATTAACACGCGTTAGCTTATAATCTGCAGGGTTATAGCAGAACACGCGATTTGGATAGTGAAAAACTGTTGGCGCAGTTGCCTTCTTTACAGCAGCTACTAAACCGTCTTATGGCATGCAAGGTCTGTCATATTCGCCGTTACATAAAACTTAAAACTGATTTTTTTTTGTTTATTAAAACTGTTTATAAATATTTAATGTATGAAATGTGATCACAAAAACAGTATATATCACTATAATACTATGCAAGTGTCTTTTTTTTTTTTTTATGCAGCCTGAAGGAGGAGCGGTCGGTAATTATGTTGTGCAATACGCCCTAGCGTTGGTACTCAAAGAGAGCTTCAAAATTTATTGTGCAATAAACGATGGAATTATAAATCTTATTGATAAGGTGATTATTTACTACTATTATTATTTAAATTATAAAGCATGATACTTCTGTTGTTCTGTTATTTTTATTCATAAATAACCAACGATCAGCCGTTCGCAATGTCAGTTTTTTGAAATGTCAAGACATGAAGCCATAAAAGCATTGGATATATACAAACGAGCCAGTAACCAGGTAACATCTTGTATCATAATTTTTTTTATTTACAAACCTTCATTGTAATATGATTATTAGATGTGAAGGTTCATATATTAAATATGCATCATGGACAAGTTCGGCCCGCTTCGTTTTAAGATAACTTTTTTTATATTTATGATTTGACCCGTTAGATATAACTTATAGCCCGAATCCACCCGTTCATATTTTCTGCAGGCTGAAAGTCTTTCTAACTTCTATGAAATCTGTAAACGACTGCAGCTCGCTAGAAACTTTCAGTTTCCCGTGCTTAGAGAGGTAAGTTTACTATATTACCCATGTTTTTTTTTTAATTTTTAAGGTTGCGAGTAATATTGATAATTTAAACTTTTGCAGCCTCCACAATCTTTTCTTGTGACAATGGAGGAGTACATAAGCGAAGCACCACGGATGGTGCCCGTCCCAACCGACACTTTGGTGCGCATAAATTTACTATTATACCCAAAAAAGATATTTATTTCATTTCGGTTTTTTTTCATAATATTTTTCACGCTCGTAGGAATATCCCGGAAGGCTTATGCTAACTTATAAACCAGAAGAAAGCAATGAGCCTAGTGAAAATGCAAATTCACTTGTTGCAGCCAAGTCTGTGCCCATTGATAATATTGTTGTATCAAATGACAATACTACCCCTGACCCCGCACCTTCGCCGCTAACTTTTAACAACCACGAGCCTGATGATCTACTGGTAATTGTCAAAATCTGGTTTTATTTATACCAACTGTCTAAACTTGTGTATTAAATTGTCTTAAGTTTAACACTTAGGGGTTAACTTTCAATGCACCAAGCGCGTCGTCAGTTGAGGAAAGCAACGCGTTGGCACTCGCCATAGTTCAAACTGGTAACCATTTTTTTTTCCAGCAAGTACTGATTTATGTTTTCGTTTGGTAGATAACTTGAAATTAGAGGTGGCCAATAAACCGGTGAAATTTAAAAATTTAGCTAAAATGAAAATGGATCGAACGGGATGAAAGTCATCTGAAGTTATTCATCCAAGATTAGTTTTTTAAATAATCCCAGTTATGCCCCATTGGTAAATAATGGTCTCAACTTTATACGTGGCTGGTGGCGGTCCAACTAAAGGATGGTTAATTCCGTTAGTCTGTTGCTTACGTAGCACGCCTAGCGGGCCGTTGGAAAAACTAAACCTTTAGTTGGGGATTGTTATTTGCCAATAGGACATAGTTAGTATTATTTAAAACCATTTTTTTAAAATGAGTAAACTGTGGTTTTCGTCTCTGTGGTTTGTCCAAGTATGCTGTTTTAGGCCAGCAATTTCAAATTTGTGATTTTCGTCCATGTGGTTTCATTTTACTTGCAATTAAACCCGATCCCAGTAACCCCGTTAAGACTTGCCATTCACGTGAGGGGTATTTTGTCCCTTCTTTTCCCAATTGGACTTGGGATGGGAAAAGAAGGGACAAAATACCCCTCACGTGGATGGCAAGTCTTAACGGGGTTAGTGGGGTCAGGTTTAATTGCAAGTGAAATGAAACCACAGAGACGAAAACCGTAAATGTGAAACTATTGGACTAAAACCCCATATTTGGACAAACCACATGGACGAAAACTGCAGTTTACTCTTTTAAAAAAGAAACAGATGATTATTGTCACGCAATGTTGCCACATAGATGGTTATTGACAACTAGGTGTGCCAAGCATAGACCAACGGATGGTTAACTCCTTTAGTCGTGGACCGTTGGTAAAAAAAATACACCTTTAGTTGGGACCGCCACCAGCCAAGAGTAAAGTTGGGACTGCTATTTGCCAAAAGGACATAGTTAGGATTATTTAAAATCAATATTCCATTTTAAAAGGATACATATTATTAATATTATTAATGAAATCATATAACTTCAGTAAACAATTTTACACACTAATTGTTTAGACAAAAAGAACTATTATTATTTTGTAGATGCAGCATCAAATGGATCTGCTGGTGTTCAAGCAAAAGACATTGATTTAACCGGATGGGAACTCGCATTAGTCACTACCCCAAGCACCAACATTTCGTCATTTCAAGAAAGACAACTGGTAAAAAAATCCACATGTTTAGTTACTAGCTTTTATCACCCGTATTACGGGGGTTGTTTTCATTTTCATTTTTTGTTTTTAATATTTATATATTTTTTTATTTTAATTTTATTTATTGTAAGGTAGTTAATAATATACCTACGGTTTGATGATGAAAGGGTTTCACAAATAAATGAGATGTTATAACTCGTTTAAAAGTTATCTGGGTTTGGTGAGACCCATGACCCGCTTATTTTTTTACTATAAAATTGTTTCTTAATTATAAATAATATTTTTTTAAATGGATATTAATTTTTAATGTATCCTTATTTTATAGGTTTTTCATATCAAATATTTGGTGAAATTAATTTTTAATATAATGAAATGTTGTAACCCGTTTAAGGGTTATCTGGGTTTGGTGAGACCATACCCGTGAATTTGGGTCAAATGCATAAGAAACCTTCATTTATAAATAAAACAATCTGGTGACTTGAGAAAATATAAAAAGCAACAAGAGAGCTTTTAAAGGTTTCGTTTATATATATTTTAGATTAAGATTGTACCTTTTTACATTATAACAGAATTAATAGCAAACATAATATTAGAGGTGACGATTATTAAAAAGTTAACACATCATTGGATATTCTGGAGACACGATACGTTAAATATAATGATAAGTAACGCGTATTTAAAATGAGTTTTTTGTGGCGTAAAAATGAATATATATATATATATATATATATATATTAAAAAACTTATAAACACATCTTTTATATGATAAACAATGTGTGGGCAGGGTGGCGGATTGGACTCGCTGACGCTCAACAGTTTGTACAATGAGGGAGTATACAAAGCAGCCCAGCAGCCTGCGTACGGGCCACCAGCGCCCAACCCATTTGAAGTAAGTGGCCCGTTTGTAGCCAGTCCTCAAACGTCTAACCCTTTTGGTCCATCCCAACCACAACAGTCTCAAATGATGGGTCCACCCAACCCTTTTATCGATTCAAGGTTTGGCCCATTACCGGTCAACAATACTCATACTCAACCCACTAACCCGTTTGAGACGGGTTTATTATGATGAAACATGTAGCACAAAAAAGGAGGAAAATGAATATTGTTTTAAGGTGAATATGAAGGAAAGAGTTATATTTGGTTGTAATTTTTATTTTTATTTTTTGTTACTTAGGGTCATATACTCATATGGTCCTAAGATGAATTTGTAACATGCTTGCTTTTGTCTTTGTTTTTTTTTTTTTTTTTGAGAAACCTCATGTTTTGGTTGTCAAAACCTGGCATTTACTTCTTGTTTCCTCTATGGGATATACTAGACTAAAATTACTTTTTATATTGTATTTTTGTGTTTTAACAGCAAACAAAATGTATTTTTTATGTGTTTATTTTTGTGCTTTAACAGAAAAACAAAAGTACTTTTTTTGTTGTATTTTTAAGTTTTAACAAGAAAACAAAACATACTTTTTATGTTATACTTTTGTGCTTTAAGAGAAAAACAAAACGTACTTTTTATGTTGTATTTTTGTGCTCTAATAAGAAATTTAAGCACATTCTTAGTATTATATTCTCATATGTAAAATGTGAGCCAAACCATAGACTTTGTGCGAATGCAACCTTTAAATTTTACTATTACTTTTTAAAAATTTTAACTTTCATATATGCCATTTTTTTAACGAATAGCCATTATACCTCTTTCCATTACATAATGTGTTTATACCTTATGCTATTATTTTAATTTTAATCAATGTTTCTCATCTTTGACGAAAACCAAATCGTCTCTCGTAACTTCTTCAAAATTGCAAACCTTTGAAGGTTTATCGCATCGAATGGTCTACATTTTAAACCTTTTATCGCGCCTAATCAAACAAGGGCAATATGGTGATTTTTTAAATTATTTTTATTGAATTGGGTATATATGTTATATTTAATAACTTTGTAAGGGCATATATATATATATATGATATTTTCAGTTTTGCGTGGGTATATATATGAAATTTTCAATATTTTTAAGGGTATATGTGATATATTTCCAGTTTTGTGTGAGCATATATGATGTTTTTAATATTTGTAAGAGTATATATGAAATTATTCTAGACAAAAAGTACTTTTTAGTTATACTTTTGTCAATTTATGCTTTAACAGAAAAAATGTACTTTTTTATGTTTTATTTTCGTGCTTTAATAGAAAAACAAAAGGTACTTTTTATGTTGTATTTTGTGCTTTAACAGAAAAACAAAACATACGTTTTATGTTGTATTTTTGTTCTTTAACAAAATATTTAAACACATTATTAGTGTTACATCCTCATATGTAAAATGAGAACCAAACCATTGACTTTGTGTGTGACTCTTCTTGTTATTTTCATAAAATATTTCTACCAATTTCATATTATTATAGTATTTATTAACATAATAAACCGATAAGTTTCTCGTATTCTATTGCCCAAAGGCTTGAACAAGATAACGACATACATTAAAGGTGTAACCTATATCAAGAATATTAAAAACCCCACCAGCGAAGTAGTTCCCATTTGGTCCTCTAAATCATGTCACGGACGACGGTATTCACATGTGGGCCGATGGTTTTCGTATAACCCAGTATTTACCTGACACGTGTTATTCTCTCTCTCTCTCTCTCTCTCTCTCTCATGTTGACCACTCAATTGTACACAACTCTACAAAAGACATTTTTTTTTTGTCTCTCTCACTCCATTTTACCCTTTTAATTTTCTCTCAAATGTTCTTTCCTTCTTTTTCATATCTTTACTAAACAACCCATCTAAAAATTGATCCATCTAGTTAAGAACTTAAGACCTAAAGAGCCCCAACCATGAAACATGGCAAGATTTGATGAAACATGTCGAAGGCGACCAGATTTTCCGATCTAGAACATATGTACTGGAACTTGAAATCAAGTGTGGCTAACATGGGATTCTCCATATGGTTAGTAGCCTTAGTGCCTTTCATTTTCCATTCTTCACCAAGTTAAGTTAGAGAGAGAAATGAGGTTTTAGAGAGTGAAACCAAGTAGTAGAAGCATCAAAGCTTCGAGTTTGAGTTTCTTATTGAGCTAACACAAGAAGGATTTGAGATTTGGTGTGGCCTTTCTGGCGGAAACATGGTCGTGACCTCCGAACTTCACCATCTTCGACCAAGAAGGCTCGGCTTCGTTTGGAGTGAAATGATGATCGATATTTGGTCAATCAAAAAAGTTAGAAAGCTCTACTATTATTTCCCTTTACTAGCAAGGGTAAGAAGGGCGGTCTTCTTAGCTAATCTATTAGAAAGTGTCGGCAAAGTTCATTATTTAATTAAACGGTTTTGGACAAACGATGTCAAGTAATTTTGATAGAAGATTAATTTTAAAACAATTTATCAAGCAAATAACTTTGGTCTTTAATCAATGAGGCAAAATCTCAACCACCTCGGGCTTCATACTTAGCAATTAACTAATAACCTAGTTTTGTTCGTTGGGACATTCTTAACTTCAAGGGTTTTTAGCCAAGAAACATTATGGAATCAATAAACCTGATGTTGGATGAAATAATCATGGAAGAAATCTTGATCGGGGAGGGTTGGAGAAGGTGAAATACCTCCCAAATTGGTTAAAAATACAAAATCTACAGCCAAAAATACAAAATCGTGTTTCGGTGTAGCTTAATCTCTCTTTTGCGTAAGCTAGGCTAGGTCCAAAACAAGTGTGACATTCATCAAAATCGTTTACCCGATCGGTGGAGATCCCAGCTAAAGGTGCATTTGTAGTTTACAACATAACCACACCACAGCATTTGGTTAATCAGCTATGGATTACAACCATAACGGCATCACAACATTTGATTAATCAGTTATGGATTTTGAACAATTGTTTGTTTTTATTTCAGTTGGGTGAGCCCGAATTACTATGGGATAAGCCCGAGTCACCTCCACCTTGCTTGGTGAAGAGGTTGAAAAAACTGAAAGTTGATCATGATGGGCCGCATACTACCCAGTTTTTGAAGTATGCTCTGAATAACGTCAAAAGATTGAAGAATTTGGACATAATGTGCCATCATTTGGCGTTAAGTGAGGCTACAGAGTTGAGCGAGGAATTTTTAGTTTTTTCGAGAGATTTTGAGCAATGTGATGTGCAAGTTCATTTCAGGGCTCTTACTTGGGATGGCATTATGTGATTGTGTTTTGTTTTTAACTTTGAAAGTTTTGGTGACTTGGTTTTTTTCAAAGTGTTTTGAGTTGTTGAGTTGACTTCAATAAATGAGTAAACTTTTATAGTTTTTTTCTCTTTTTATCTAGTTAATAATTAGTATTTGAAATTATTCTTATTGGTTATATTGTATATATAATACTTAATAATAAGTCATAATGATCAAATACTCATCTTCCTAATTTATGTTTATATTATCTCCAAAGATATAAAAAAATACAATGACCCTTGCATTAAGTCTTGTTAGAGGTTTTCTATATCATTGTTTACACAAACAAAATGGCATTATGCATCTAGGCACTTTCAATACTTGATCAGTTTTAAGTATATGAGTTAGAATGAACCTGATGTCTATCCTGGTTTATTACAAATCAAGTTTTCCAAACTTAAAATCATAAGGGGGAAAGACGAATTCAAATTTGGTTGACCGGTTAAGTTTGATTTGTGTGTTTTTCTTAATAAGCTCCCTCAAAATGGACGATCTAGTTGTGGGATCAATCTTGAATATGAGATGATCTTGGTAGATACTTGATGAGTCGATTTGTTGGTTAAGTAATAAAGCACATATATAGTTGAATTATTAGTACGTTATTTATGTTATAGTTGATTTGCGCCCAATCCATTAATCTATCTATAATAATATATATAAACGAAAACCCAAAAATCTTATGTGTCACGATGTGGTCGCTCCCCCCTTTTATGAAAGCCACCAGATTTTTTGATTTTTAAATAAAGGCCTCTCATTGATTTAACCAAAATTAATGGGTATGGGTCTTACCAAAACCAGATAGCTCTTAAACGGGTTATAACATCTCATTAAATTAAAATTAATCTTACCAATTATTTGATATGAAAATCCTACAAAATAGGAATATATTAAAATTTAATATCCAATTTAAAAAGAAAAAGATATTATTTATAATTAATAAACTATTTTATAGTAAAAAACATAAGTGGGTCATGGGTCACCAAATCTAGATAGCTTTTAAACGGGTTATAACATATCATTTATTTATGAAAGCCTTTCATCATCAAACCCTAAGTATATTATTAACTTTCTTACAATAAAGAAAACTAAAATCCAAAAAATAAATATTAAAAAACGAAAAATGTAAAACAACCATTTTCACAAGCCATCAGATTACTTTATTTGTAAATGAAGGTTTCTCACGCACTTGACCCGAATTCACGGGTAAAGGTCTCACCAAACCCAAATAGCTCTTAAACGGGTTATAACATCTCATTATATTAAAAAAATAATCTCATCAAATATTTGATATGAAAATCCTATAAAATAGGAATATACTAAAAATTAATATCATATTTTATTTTTAAAAAAGATATTATTTATAATTAAGAAACAATTTTATAATAAAGAAAATAAACGGATAATGGGTATCACCAAACCCAGATAGTTTTTAAACCGGATATTTTACTTATTAAACCTCAAGTATATTATTTATTAACTTTCTTATAATAAATAAAATTAAAATCCAAATATACATATATAAATATAAAACGAATAATGTAAAACAACCCCCGTAATACGAGGAATAAAATCTAGTTTAATATATATAGATTAAAATCTTAGTTTTGAAAACGGTGTAAAATCATTTACATAAAAACCGCATAAGTTCTAACATTTTAATATGGTAGCACTTAAGCTCCACTAGTTTACACAAACAACATCACAAAATTTTAATATGGTAGGAACCAATAAAGATTGACTTTCCATCACAACACGCATATAAACAACGCCAAAAGTTTATGGTAGAAACCGATACCGTAACGAACCAAACGGAGTTCCCACCGCAGCGCGCCAACGCATGGATTTATAGCAACCAGTTATATCTAAACCTATAACACAATAGTTTTGATTGCACCATGCTTTTCGGTTAAATGATTAGGGGTGCAAACGAGCCAAGCCACTCCCGAGATACTCAAGATTGGCTCGTGAAAAAGCTCGATCGAGCCGAGCTTAATTGAGCCGGAGCTCCAGCCTAAAAGTAATCTCGTTTGATAAACGATCCCGAACCCAAACTTCACTTATCAAGCTCAATGATCATGTCATTTATATATTTTTTTAAAGTATAAATTTAATAATTATTATTTAAGTAATTAGTATATATAATATTACGAAAGAATAAATAAAAATAACTAAATAATATATATTATTTTATATAATTGAAAAAAATATATAAAAAATAATTAAAAATATACACAAAAAACTAAATAAATAGGAAACGAGCCAAGCTCGAGCTTGAAAATGTACTCATGAACCGAGCTTGAGCTTTGAAATGAAGCTCAAAACAAGCTAAGCTTGAGCTCCGTGTAAATTAAACAGTCCGAGCTCGAGCCTAGTCAAGCTCGGCTCGGCTCGTTTTCACCGCTATTAAGATGATCGAACGGATGGATCCGATCCGGTCCGGTACGGTCAAGCTTTTGTAAAAGAAATATATATGATTAGGTCCAACATGTGATATCCTTAGTGGCTCCCCACAATTTACTTTTATTTAGTGACCCCACCACCTACTTATTTTGTGGCTTTTATATTCTTATTATTATGATATATATTACATTTAAATATTTGATTCAGTTTATATTATTTTAATTTTTATGGACCATTTTAATGTAGCAAATTAACTATGGTTGTAATAATAATAATTATTATTATTATAATTATAATTATTGTTATTATTAGTATTACAATAATAATAATTATAATAATAAACCCAATGAAATAAGGATAAAATATACAATCGTCCTCGCATTAAGTCTTGTTAATAGAGTCTCGTATATCATACTTAAAAAAATACATAGAACTCCATATATGGTTTGTACCAGGGCGTGCATGGTTCAGTTCGGTTTAATGTTTTTCAGCTGAATCTGCAGTCATCGTTTAATCAACTTTATTAATCAAACGGTTTTCAATTAATCAGTTCAGTTTATTCAGTTAGTTTTCGACTTAGATTAAGTTAATTTGGTTTGGTCGATTTTCACATGTATTTGACATGTTATGTTGAAAAGACATTATTCTAGAATAATGAAATTATATAAGTTTACTTTAAAAAAAAACATGAATTCCACTTGGTTTACATTTTAAATATTATTTTATGTAAAATATATTAAATTAAAGTAATATGTAGCCCCATTGACAGCATACAAGTCTAAATCTGTTGCTTAAAAGTTAAAACTCAATTGTCAAAACCTTTAACAACAACACATCTCTCTGTTTTTCACTTGTTCATATTTCATCAATTCTTGTCTTTGTAAATACACAAAAAAAAACAGAGAAATGGCTGCAAACAAGATCAAAATTGCCCTCGTTTACGCGGTTCTCGAATGGATATTAATTGTTTTTCTTCTCCTCAACTCTGTTTTCACTTATTTGATCATCAAATTCTCCCAATTCTTCAATTTAAGCCCCCCATGTTTCTCATGTGCACGAATTGATTGGTTTCAATATCGTCTATGTGAAATTCATTCGAAAGAGGTTTCGGAATTGAAATTCTGTTCTGTTCATAAAAAATTAGCAAAAGTTTGTGGTATGTGTGAGAATTGTTCATCTTCTGGTTTACGGGTACACCGCGAATCGAGGAATTTTGTCTTTTCGAAGGTGGAACGGATTGATTTGATTCCGGGTGATGGAGAAATTGAATTGGATTTGAAGTGTTCTTGTTGTGGAGCTAGTTTTGATAAGGAATTTGTTGATGATGCTTCTTGTTTTGTGATTCATCCTTTCGAGGATGTTTTGGATGATGCTGAAAGTCGGAACCCGATCGGTGATTTTATCGAGCAAGAAGTTTCGGGTGATCGATTGGGATCAAATTATGATGAAGAACACCAAGAAATTGAAAGCAGGGGAGGTGAAGAACTTGAAACAGAGGAAACAGAGGAAACAGGGGAAACAGAGGAAACAGGGGAGCAAGAGATTGAAGTTACTAGAAAATTGATTAATATAGAAGAGGATTTGATTCAATTTGAAGTGCCTGATCCGAAAACCGAAGGGTATCGAAGTGATTTTGAAGATGAGGAGCATGAATTTGGGGAATTTCAAGAAGCTCAGACGAAATCGCAAGAAATCGTCGATTCTGTTTTCCAAAAAACAGAGCAAGAGTTCAAGTTTTTTGAGAATTTGATTGATTTGATTGATTTGGGTGATGAAAAAGCTTCTATGGATGAAGGACTTCAAGGGGATGATTCGGATTGTCGTTCGGGTAAGTTTGATTTTACAAGTTTAATCGAATTTATCAAAATAATAATCGAATACTCTGTTTTTGTAGTCCATGAAGAAGAGGAAAATATGTCAATTGGAACACATATTCCTATTTTGGATCCATGTGATGAGATTATACATGAAGAATCTTCAACAATTTCTGATAATTTGCATTTACCTCTTGGAAATGGTGAGTTTAATAATTAATACTAAATAGTGTTTTAATAATATGAATAGTATGTATTCACCTAATTAAGTGTTAATTTTAATAACTCATTAAGCTCTGTTTTTGTATATTGATTAGATTGTGTAAAACCTCTAGTGGAAGAAAATGTAGGAGATTTGAAGAATTTGAGTATCAAGATAGAAGAGATTGAGGAAGATAGAGCTCCGGATACTCCTTTGGGTATTCATAGCCCGAATCCATTTCACAAGAGGTGGATGATCTCAAGGCCGAAAGACTCAGGGACAGAAGAGTCATTTGACGGGAGTGTGATTAGTGAAGCGGGCAGTGGTGATCCCGTTGACACTGCTGAGAAGCTCCAGTCGGCTTTAAAAGCTGAACGAAAAGCGTTACATGATTTTTACTTGGAATTAGAGGAGGAGAGAAGCGCTTCGGCTGTGGCCGCTAACGAGACAATGGCGATGATAAACCGGCTTCAAGAAGAGAAGGCGGCAATGCAAATGGAGGCGTTGCAGTATCGACGTATGATGGAAGAACAGTCGGAATATGATCAAGAAGCGTTACAATTGTTGAATGAGCTTATGTTAAAGAAGGAAAAGGAATTGGAATTGTATAAAAGGAAAGTGTTGGATTATAAGGCAAAAGAGAATATGAAAACGAATTCGGTTGCGGTTTCATGGAGTCACTCGGAGGATGACGAAGGGTCGTCTATTGATTTGTATCATGTACCAAAAGACGAAAATGCCCATGACGATGAGCGAGGGGTCCAACATTCGCATACCCATGTTGACTCGGTTTTGGATTTGGAATCGACATTAGCGGATTTTGAGGAAGAACGAATTTCGATTCTCGAGCATTTAAAGTTTCTTGGAGGGAAGCTTATGGCATTGAGTGATGAGGAGGATCAACATTTTGCTAATGTAAGGGTGATAGAGGATCACTATGAAGAGACTAACAATATTGGTTTTAGTGGTCAACTTATTGAGAGTACCACAAATGGATTTGTGGGAAATGGAAAACAAGCAATGGGGAAACAACTTCTTCCACTTTTTGACGAGGTAAGTATCGAGGTAGATGATGATGTGACGGTTAGAAATGGACAGGAGAATGGATTCCATTACTTTAAGTTTGAAGACACGGCTGTCTCAAGATTTGAACTCGAGAAGAAGCGAATAGATATGGAAGAGGAAATCGATCAACTCTACGTAAGGTTACAAGCCCTAGAGGGCGATCGAGGGTTTTTAAAACACTTAATCGGGTCAATGAAAAAGGGTGACAAAGGGATGGATGTACTTCAAGAAATCTTGCATCATTTACGAGACCTTCGAGACGTGAACCTTCGAGCAAAGAGTTACACCGAGAATGTACTCTTATGAGATCCGTGACAAATCTATACACGGTACGCAACTAGTCATTTTCTGTCTAACAAGCCATATTAAGGGTTCCTGTGTTGTTATAATATAGGAACTCTTAATGAGATGATAAAATAAGAAAACACATTTTTTTTAATCAATTTTAGACTTTTAGTTGCTTTATGCCACTTTTTTTCACATGTTTTTAGGGTCAAAAAGTGGTGCATTATGAAAGAGAAGTCCTTGGAGGATGAAGGATCATTCATGTGGTTTTTTCTTTGTTTCAAATATGCCCTTGTGCTCTTAGTATGTTTCTAAAAGCATCAAGGGGTTTTGAGTCATTCATCTCTACTTTTGAAGGTAAAAAAAGGAAGAGGATGTGGTTTAGAAAGATAAAAAAAAGGTTAGGGGTAAGAAAAGTTACCATTTTTTTTTACAATGATTTAGTTTCAAGTCAAGTAAAGTTAACTTGTGTATGTCCATTGAAATATGTATGTTACATATTGTATCTTTTGGTAGTAAGTTGAGATATGTTGTTTATTTTGTATATGTTTTATTTTTTATCTTATTTGTATTATAAAATTATACTGTGTAACATAATATTACACATTATGTTTTATTGTATAGTCTTATAATATTAATGGGATGAGATATACAAAATGTAACAGCATACTCTTTTTTATGGTTGACCATTTGGTTTAGGAAAATTTCAAAATTTTGGAATTTATTTCTTTGTATTGAGTTTGTCTTTGGAGTAGGAAAAAAGGCCAAGGGGTCCTTTTCATTGTATTTATGTGTCCTTTTGCAAGTATATAAAGTTTGTTCTTTTGTTTGGATTTAATTGTTCAAATGTCTGCTCACTAACTAATTTGTCTATTTATTGGCAACTATCATTAATTTGGTTACATTGTATTTGTCATTTAGAATGTTTCTGTTTCTCATTGGCAAAATTCCTTTACATTAATCACATGGACATTTAATGTTGAATAATGAAGGGCTAATCCTTAGATTGTCTTGCTCTGTACATTGGCTCTAGATCATAAGTTTCGGCTAATGCAAAATAAGCTTGGAGCGTTAAGCCCTAGATTAAAATGATCGGAACCAAAAGTTTCGGATTGTATGAATCATCTACAAATTCATGAGCTTCGAGCATCTACACAGCCACATCCCAAGAAGTGACATGTGGCCGGCATGAAGCGGACACCATTATTGGTGAGAGATAAATAATTCAATGAACGAAATATATATGAGTCAGCAGGAGTGTGAAAGATGCGTGAAGAACGAGTAATAAGTCTCAAATCGATCTATAGTTTTCTTTATGAATTAAATCACCAGTTGTCTCCAACTCAATCAATTTATTAGTTGTCACATTTATTCCTTAACCCTTGTATTTAATTCATTGGTTTTCAGTTTGTGACAAAGACGATAAGTTTAGTACAAAGAAAAAAAGGATATCAATTCAATGTTTTGCACATGTAGTAATATGTCACTTTTCTAACACTCTTTGTTCATAAGGGTGGACGGGACACCACTCGGGTAGGGTGCAAACGAGCCAAGCTTCTTGTGAGTCTAAACAAATCTGTCGTTTATATAATTTTTTAAGATATATATTTAATAACTATTAACTATTATATATAATGTTATGAAAAAATAAATAAAAGTAACTAAATAATATATACTATTTTATAAATAAAATTATAATAGAAAAAAAATTATAAAAATAATTATAATTATATAAAATAATTGACAAATATAGTAAACGAGCCGAGCTCGAGCTTTGAAAATAGAGCTCAAAACGAGCCGAGTCCGAGCTCTGTGTAAACTAAACGAGCCGAGCTCGAGCCTAGTCGAGCTCGGGCTCGGCTCGGCTCGGCTCTTTTGCACCCCTACACTCGGGTACCCCTTTCGGGTACTAGTTAGACCACTAGAACATTGTTGCCACCTCATTGGTAGGGCTGGCGTGTCGTCGATGCGGGTATCAATCACCGACTGAAATGTAGCCGTTAGAAATACTTATAAAGCAATTATAATTAAAAAATAACTGGAATGTCGCTGTTAGAAACGCTTATATAACAGTTTAATTTAAAAATAAACAAATTTTATTGATTATGTGGGACTTGAGGAAAGTCTAGACTTGAGACTTAATGTAGAACCTAATACTTGAAAAGTTATGATTTGCAGATAATAAAAAGTGGATTAAGGAGATAAACTAACGATATAAAAAATGTAAATAATTAAAAGGAAATAATAATGATTGAAATGGGTATATGTTTGGTGGCATGTACATGATTACATCCATGCCCATTCATCCGGCATTTAATCATTAACCTCTTCGGCGCCGAGAGTTTTTCTTTTCCATTTTTTTAATTTATACTTCTATTTTTTCTAATGTTTTATTTGGCAAATAAAGTCCAAAAATATTGGATTATTATTCTAGCAAGAAATCTTAACGGGAACAGCCTCCTTATCTTAGAAAAAAGGTTTGTCTCATACCTTTTCTATGTTCGTGTTCGTTTATACACGTACACTTAATAGGAGGCATAATTGTGTTCATTTTTGTTCGTTACAAAATGAAAATATTTGTATTCATTTATGTTTGTTTATTTAAAATCTAACCGAATAGTTCATGAACATAATTGAACGTAAACAAACAAATATAAAACATTAATTAGATGATTCATTGAAAATAAACATTAAACGATCTTAAACGGACGTTCATGAATATAAATGATCGAGCGAAACATGTGTTCATGTTCGTTCATTTAATTAAATGAACACAAACTTTTCGTTCACGTCAATTCGCTTATTAAATAAATGAACATAAAAGAACTTCATGTCGAACAATTCACTAAACGTTCGATTCATTTACTATCAACACATATCATAACAAAAGCTTGCTATAAGTGGAATTATACCAAGTACATTTGTTTGTTTAAATTATTATCATGAGCATATTATCTTTCTACTGTTCAAATTTTCAATTAACAAAGGTATATAATGTATTCAAGTTTTTTACAGCTAAACATCTTAACTTGTCACTACTCATTAGCAGAATAATTGAAATATTGAAGAAAATTATTATGACCCTTTTTAAGTTTTGGTCCGATTAGTAGGGCCGTTCAAACCGCTTGTTGTTCGCTCGGAAAACAAATAAAGTTTGTAGAAAATGATTTTCTAAAAAGTAAAAACCGCTCGAACGGGCTTCATAACTGGTTGGGCTAGGAAAGTTTATGGGCTTTGAAATTCTTTTGGGCTGTGAAAATCATTTTGATAATATCATGGTATGCAATTTATGGGCTTAATTCATTCGTTGTTTTGTTCATTGTATATATGGCCAAATCTGTAACACTTCAGATTTTCCAAACCCGTATTCGTTTACGTGAAACTCGAACGAAACATTTTTAGACCTTTAAAATTAATAAAAATCAAATAATTATAAGTAATTAAGTTTCTAAATATTCATTTTATACCCTTTAAGTTCTTAAAGTTATTTATTCTTGGTTTAAACCTTAAAATAGTAAAAAAAAATAGCATTTTTAGAAAGTTAAGGGACTAATATTGTCAAAATTGAAACTTGTACCCCTTGGAGGTTGGAGCGCCGCGCGACCAGACCCTCCTCTTGCCGTCGCGCGCCGCTATGGGCTAACTGTTCAGATCATTTAAACTTGATTTCGTTTTCTAGTTCGTTTAAGGTATAGAATCATTTATTTTAGGCATGTTTGAGTGAATTAAGATCCAAGTAAACATCATATAACTAAAATACAACTCCTAATTCGTTTTCCCTTATCCAATATCAGATCTTTATGAATCTTTTGGTGATTTTTTCCTTAAAACGTATTTATTTGTTTAAACGGGCCAAAAAGCCCATAATTAATTTGTTTTATGTTTTTCTATATAAACAACCATTAAACATCTGCTGTAAACCTTAATCTAACCCTAATATACCTTCTCCAACCGTCACCTACCTCTGCTCAATCTCAAACCCTTCGGTTTTTGCATATTCGTTAAAGACACAAGCCTTGACGGTTGACTTTGCTTGCTTTAGGACCTTTGACTCATCGTTTCTCCTTGTTCTTTCACTTTCCGGGTAAGTTGTAAACTGTAAAATCGTTCATACATATTCCCTAGTCAATAACCTTCAATCAATTTCGGTGATTGAAGGGTGTTAACTGGTCAGTTGCTTTAAAACCCGATGAAGGGTAAAACAGTCAACAAGTTTGACTTTGTGTTTTCTCATACTTATGGTCGGATTCAACGTTCGGTCCAGAAGACTTTTCTTCTCGTAATTAAATTTTAAGCGTTCTGCCCAAAACCCGACTCCCGAATCGAAGTTCGGATTCTAGTCAGACTCGACTCGTTTAAACATTAAAATCAACATAACTAGAGTTCTACTCATCCGTTTGGATTGATTCCAGCGGCATTAAGTTCGTTTTTATTTATAGTTTCATATCACAAAGTTTCAGATTCTGATCATTAATCTCGTTGGACGCGTATTGGACGACTCGCTTAAATCATTAGTTCGTTTGTCGAATTTATTAATCACTTGCCTTCCATCTAAGGTGAGTTTGATCATTCCCCTTTTTATACACTATTTTTAAACGTTTTGGGGACATATGCGTACTTATTCATATTTTCTATCTATATATATACACAAAATCGCAAAGATAATCATTGTGTGAATATCAGTTGAATGTTATTTGCTAATTGCTACATGTTTAATTGTTTACTTGATAACGTTTTGGAGAGGTCCAACATATCCCCTTATAGAGGGTTCTCATTAGTATGATCATACGCTCGTCTTAGTAACCGGAGTCCGATTCGCTTGGCAAAGGTAAAACGACAACCTTAGTCATTGTAATCAATGCCCGATTCGCTTGGCAACGATTTCATTAGCACACACGATTTGGTTATATGCATGATTGTTATGATTCGATTGATTATTATCACATGGTTGGTTTGCGCATTTATCATTTATCAACTATATATATATATATATATATATATATATATATATATATATGCTATTATTTAATGTTGTGTCAAATTGGTGATCATCTCACTCAACATATTTGTTGACAAAAACTTCATTTTCTACGCATATGCAGGTTGCCTGAAGATTGAAGTTGGAAACGTAGACAAGACCTTAGGATATAATCAAGATAATCGTTAGATGAACTCATATTTGTGTATTTGAATTTGTTTTGTATATTTGGATATTGTGTGTAATATTTGTAAATAATTAATTAGATATTGTCATTTATATTTATAATAGTATCTTCGAGCTGTGAGCAATCGGATCACGCCCCGGCATTTCCGCCTTAGGTTGGGGTGTGACAAAATCGTTCGCCGCTCGCTTGGAAACTGCTTGGAAAATGCTGGCTCGTTTTTCGCTCGGTTGTAAACGAGCCACTCTGCTCGGTTCGGTTTGTAAACGAGCTAAGCAACGAGCAAAGGTATGCTCGGTTCGGTTCGCTTCGGCTCGAATATTTTTAATTTATTTTATATATAATTATATATGAACAAATATATAAATACATAGACAACACACATATAATATAAGTATACAATTTTTTTAAACCCTTTTAAAATTTTCTTATTTCGTCATTTTTATAGTTTTTGTTTGATTCAAGTTTTCATAATGCTAAAAGTTTATTTACATGTTCATTATATCTCACTTCAAACCTCTTTCTTCTAAAAAATTACAACATATTATACGTTTGTCTAAAAACTACCAATCTGTTTACAAGATATATTATTTACAGCCTTCAAACTTGTTTCTTACTGAAAATTTTAAAGTGAAAAATAAATAAAAAATGCTCGAAATCGCTCGATGTTCTATTGAAAAATATTCGATTCAATTTTGGCTCGTTTCGTTTTTTGCTCGGTTCGAATTTCAGCCGTTCGGTTTGGTTCGGTTGTAAACAAGCCAAGCAACGAGCAAGCCTTCGCTCGGTTCGGCTCGTGAACAACCCTACCGATTAGACCCGATATTTTTCTATATTTTAATAATAATTGAAAAAAAGGACAGTGAAGCTAATGGGTTTGGGTGCATCATAAGTGCATTAATATATAGGGTTTGTATGCTTTGTTTCTAAAGTGTGGCCTTTCAGTTCTTGGGCTGCCCAGCTATCATGGCCCTATTAACCCCCCCCCCCCCCCCCTATCGGTGTCAACGTGTGTACAGTGTATCAAAGGTAAGGTATTTTAAGGATTTTAGACTAGTCACATGAAGAACAACGGTATAGATTTATAACTAGGCTTACAATATGATTCACCCGTGATCTACAGTAAATAAATAAATACTCTTTAAAATTTCACTGAATAGCAAAGATACGTTGGAAATCTACATGCATGGATATGACCTTCTATATCGTTTACTAAACTTACCTAGATGATATAAAAAGTCGATATTTATATGATGAATGTCATTACATAATGTGAAAGGAATATTATTATTTAACGTCTTATACGTGAATAAATAGAGAAACAAAGAAGACCATTTTCATCTGTCATATATCTCCATTAAACTAAAGACATCTTAAAGGTAGAAAGGAACATTATGATTATTCTCTTCAACAAATATCACGATTCCCACAAGTCTCACTGATTTGATGTATGCTATTGAATGATTATGATTAGGTTCTATGATTTTGAGCCATGTTTAAATGATACAGGGTATCTTTAGCAAAACTAGCTGGAGGCTGAAAGCTGGTAGCTGTTAGCTATAGCGTTTTAGATATATTTAGGTGTTTGGTAAAGTAGCTGGAGCTTTTTAGATATATTTAGGTATTTGGCAGAGTAGCTGGAGCTTTTAATAAAACTAATTGGGTGCCAGCGCGGTGCGGCGGAGTGCGCGCGTAACCTGAGATCAACCGCATAATCAGTGTCGGTACGTGATTCACTTGATATTAGTGCACGCATAACCCGAATGCAGACGTGTACTTCGTGCAAAGGCAGCAAGCGTGTAATCGTGACGAAAATCAAGAAACAAAGCTAAAATATACAGTAATTTCAAATAGATAGTTTTTTAAACCAACCTTTTTTGATTTGAAACCCTTTCCGACCCGACACCGTTTTAATCTGAAACATGTTCTGACCTGGACTCTTTCGACCCAAAACCGTACCGACACGAACCGAACTAAATTAACCTTTTTTTATCGACTCGTTCTGACCCTAATTTGGTCTTACACATGACCCGAGCTCGTCTAACTCGACTTATTGCCAATCATAACCGGTAAAGAAGTATATCAATATCATACTCAAATTAAAGAGAATAAAATGCTCTTTTTTATGATGTAATGTGTTTAAAAAGATATTAACGTGTGAAAAAGTTATGGACTTTTAAAGAGTCATGGGGGTAGTTTGTTTTGAATAAGGGTAAAATATGTAAATATTATATAAATTAACAAAAGTTGATGAAAGTTCAAGTACCAAAATTGTAAATTCAATTGTAAAAGCTTGTAGTTTTTTTCGCGTTTAGAAAAAGAGTTTTTTCTCCTAATATAAAAGCTTCAAGCTCATTGAACAAAACAAGGCTTTTTGTTAAATATGAGCTTTTTCTTAAAAGCTTGAAGCCCTTAAAAGCTTCTTGTCAAACATACCCATAATCAACGAAATATACATACAATCACTCCTACAAAACCACAATTTTAAAGCGGTTGAATTTTTATTTTAGAAGCGGTGTATCTAAAAAACAGCTTCTAACCTGCTCAAAATTAGGAGACGGATGTAAATCTCAAAAGTTTAATATTTAATTAAAAAAAAGATATTATTTATAATTAAAAAACAATTTTATATTAAAAAAATAAACGAGTCATGGGTCTCACTAAACCAATATAGCTTTTTAGCGGGTTATAACATCTCATTTATTTGTGAAACCCTTTCATCATCAAACCCTAAATATATTATTAACTTTATTACAATAAATAAAATTAAAATCCAAAAAAATATATAAATATTAGAAACGAAAAATGAAAATAACCCCGTAATACGGGGATAAAACCTAGTATATATATAAATATCAACATTAATGATAACCTTCAAAGAACTTTATAAAATCCACCTTCGAGAGAATTTAATAAAAGAAAGAGAAAATTACTATTTGCGTCCCTGTGATTTTAAGGCGGAGGCACAATGAGTCCCTGCAAATTTTTTTGAACTGATTGAGTCCCTGTGGTTTTAAAAATGAACCATTTGAGTCCCTGCCATTATTTAACTTTCATGGTAAACTTTCATTTTACTGAAACCAGAGGGACTCAAATTGTTCGTTTCTAAAACCACAAGGACTCTCAAATTGTTCGTTTCTGAAATAACGGGGACTCAACCAGTTCAAAAAATTTTTCGAGGACTCATTGTGTCTCCACTTTAAAATCGCATGAACGCAAATAGTAATTTTCTCTAAAGAAAAAAACACTTTTCAAAAAACTTCTAACCGACTAACTCAAAACTTTACGACTATTCTCAAAGACATTTAAAATTAGTTAGCCTAGAGCACTTGCTTTTCTAAAAGAGCAACCTTGAACATTCGTGTTTCTCAAAATAATAATTATTATTATTATATTATTATTTCAATAACAATTTAATAATTTATAACTCAATTTCTTGGTTGCTGAAAATTATGCATTTAATCAGGAGCCTATTTCTTACATGTAATCTTTACAATCCAAATGTTGATTTTTGTTCGTTTGGTGTTGCCAATTATACAAAAAGCAGACAAAAAAAACCCGCATGTTATTGTTAACCAACAGAAGATTTCTTGTGCGATTAAATTTGTATATTTACCACTCATAGTAATATACAAAAATAAAAAAAATCTACTAGTCATTGTAGTTGAAGTGCGTAATTATATTTCTGTATATAAAGTTAACAAATAATAATCCAAGCACGTGCAAAAGCCATTTACGATATTGAATCGTATTTAAATGTGTTATTGATAAGTTTACCTAGTGACTCTACAAGATTACATGTCAAACTCTGTCATGGCACGTTTATGTCTCAAAACAAAAGCAATAGCATATATCTCTCCAAATCTTATTGATAGATCCAAAAGTATTGTATAATTATATCTCACAAATTCACTCCAACTCTTCTAATGAATTAGCAAGGTTTAAAAATTAAATTGCATCAATTTATAAAGGTCAAAGATCACATAATTAAAATTTTGACATTAAAAAAACAAACTTAAAAACTATGCATGTATTCAAAGTTCAAACGTCACACATGTCAAAGTCCAAGGTGTAACCTTTTATTTATTTGATGTGGATCAAGCTGGCATGGTGGTTTACTAATTCTTCGTGGCCTCATCTTTAGTTTTTGAAGCTTCTAGGAATTGATTTAAATCACCGTCATGCATTAATTAAACAGTCACTATCTTTCTTCTTTAACGTTCCTCTATAAAAGGAAAAACCTAGAGTTTTAACTATCCACCGTTAAGTTTAAAACAATAAAACCAATATATCTCCAGAAGCTTCTTGTCTGGCCAAACCCTTTGAGCTCAAGTCAGTTAGTAAAGGTAAGTATATATAACTCAAATTTCAATATTTTAGTAGAGGTCAAAAATTTTTGTTTGATAATATGGGGGTTACGGCGCAGCTTATTACCCGTTTGTCTGCCACTTTATTGTAATCGTTTTGATTTTAACAAGAAATTTTGAATTTTACTGTTTTACTTTTATATGTTATGTTTGGTGGTGGAGTGGAGGTTGAATTGTTAATAAGAAGAGTCAAGATGAAGGGAATAGAATGCTTCTAAAAACTAAAATCAGAAGATTTCAAATTCCAAACCCTAATTTCCTCAACCATCTTCAACCTTTGGAAAGGAAGTTGAGCATTCACGAGCCTTTTCATATCTTTAAATTCAGAATTACATTAAAATTATTCTCTTTTTTCTTTTTATTTTAATTAAATAATATTTTTTTTACACTTTATCATTAACATTTTTTGTTTCCTCTGATCACAATCACTTAAAGAAAAATTAAAAAATGAATAGTGTGCTACAAGAGTTTTTCAAATATACAGAAAAATCACTGTATTTTTTCTCTTATTCGCCCACAACACCTTAAACAACTCCCTACATTATAAAATCGTGCTCACAAAATTTTATGGCTACTTTGGAGCTTTGTTTTTAAGGTTGCATTCATCTAGTTAGAATGTGCATTTTCTCTAATGGGTTACCATTAAAAGTTTAAAACTGCTTAATAATGGCGTTTTATTATTTTACATCACTCAACAATGTTTTAAGCTTGGCAAGCCACACTCGTTCAGTAACGTGTCAAAATGGGTATGAGCAAAATTTGTTCGGGTCAAACCGGGTTCTGGTCTAAATAGACTTGGATTGAAATAAGTCGCTTTAGAAAAACATCAAATATAGTCACCCGCTTATTTTGCTATGACGGCAAGTAGGTTATATGTTGGGGGTGGTCGTGGCGGGTATAGATGATGGAGGCAGCAACGATGGTCTCGAAGTGACAACGACAACAAAGGTGAGAGTGTTGATGACAAGTAGTCGCTGAAGCAAACAATGGTCATGAGTAATGTCAGCTTGTTTTTACCCGTTTTAAGTTTAACAATTTTATAGGAGTCATATGTTTTGGCATGTTATTTAATTTGAGTGGTCTCAAAATGACATGTTATAAAATTTAAGTTGATTCAAATGAACCTAGATGGCAACTTATTTCTACCCGTTTAAACTTTAACCATATTTTTGTTTGTTTGATGATGGAAAGATCGGTCAGTACCCCCAATTGAGATTGCATTCATCGGTACCATAGAGAAGAAGGATCCCCCCCCCCTCCCCCCCCCCCCCACACCCCTTCTTTATACCCTAAGTCCCTAACCAAGCTAGTCATCAATCTCATGAGATCGATGTCAATTTAAACACTTTGGTCTTTGTTACGTGATTGCCTTCTTTACGTTATTTAATATTTTTGTCAGTCATGGGTCTCTCTCACGTGTTCCAAATCACTTATTCTTAAAACATATTATTTTATGGGAAAATTCTCAAAATAAGCATTTATGAAAACAAATTTCTAGTTTTAGGTATCATTTGCAAAAAATTCCAGAAATAGGTATTATAAACTAGTCGTGACGAGAAGTTTGTAGAACCAATTAAAACTTGCCGCGTGCCCTTAAAATAACCATAACGAGCACGTTCACTAATCATTTACTCATCACGATTAAATAAGTTTCATGCCCCGTAATCAATGCCAACGAGTAATTCATAAGTTCTTTAGTCGCGGCGATTAAGATGGATTATTAAAAATCTCATGTCGATATTGCTTTTACATTTGAAACAAACCGTTTTTAGCATTCAATGGAATCTCATCAACATTCATATAATTTAACCAAAATTATATCTATTAATAAAATTTGTTCATTTTTAGACCGAATGTAGTGGGGCGTTTTGGAGGGGGAGCCCCAAAACACCCGGCTACCCCCTCCCCCCCCCGGGGGCATAGTGGGGGCGTTTTGGGCTTCAAAGAGTCTTCGAGCGTTTTCTACAAAACGTTTGAAGGGGAAGAAGGTGGGGACAAGGATGTTTATAGCCAATGGAGAAGAAGCCGCAAGGAGGGGGCGTTTCCCCTCGGCCACTACGTTTGGTCTTATTAATCTTCCACATTCGATTCCTGATATATATTCATAATCAATTAAATAATACATCTCCCCACACACAACCACATTAAAATTATAAGATATTGGGTGAACAGTGTACATCAAATACTTTATTTTTTTATATAATTTGTGGTATGAGGGAGTGATGGGGACTTCAATCTAGAAATGAAAGTTAACATCACATGCTTTCCTTATAATTTGGGTATGCGAAAGAGAATGGAGACTCAACTATGAGTGCTCTAATAAGTTGATTTATATGTTATACGCATAAACTTTTTAGATGAGCAATCACACGTCTGATATATGTTGGTAAAATGTAATCAAACTTTATAGAGCACACACATAAACTTTTTAGAGGTGTTTTTCTGATTATTATTAAAAAAAATAACACTTGATATATACGTAAATTTTACTTTTTTTTACCAGCGAACACACACTTTCTACTTTAGTAACTTTACACGTATTCTTCTTTAAAAATTTTCAAAAATCTTTAGAATATTTTAAACCCGCAACCATTTGGTTGGAATGTACATAACTTTACCACCAAAATGTCCTCCTGAGTAGTACATAATATTAAGATAATTTTACAATTCCTCATATAATTTTACAATTCCTCATATGGTATATTTGTTGGAGCTATTAACAAACAGATTTGTTGACCCTTAGGGGTTGCTTGGGATTCCTTATTATAATTTTTTAATAAGTTAATAATTTACAAAAGCGTAACTTATTAACTTTTCCTTTCACATCAAAAGCAATCCCAAACATTTTCTTTTTATTTTTTTTAAAGTTAATAAGTAATAAGTTGATGAAAATAAGCAATCCCAAACACCCCTTTAAGATTAGTATAAAATAAAGGTTTTCGTATAGTAAACATTCCGTATATGACTATACGAGGCGTATAAACCCCCATATAGCCTCCGTATAGCTCTATACGGAACGTATAAGGCTCCGTGGATGTACAGGGGGTGGGGGCCGGGAGAGGGGTGTCAAACAGCCCTTTTATAAAACCCGACCAATGTTGTTCGTGGAACTTAGACATGTCACAGGCGCGTTATGTGGGTCAAAACCATGGTTAACTAATTCTTCAATATCCAAGACTTCAAGCCATATAATAATATAATATATTAATGTAACATATGGCCACCATTGATTTAAAATATTCATCAAACATCAAACATCAAACATCCCACCTTCTTCAACCTCTAGTCCTCTACAACTTCCTACAAGTTACTTACAACACACAAGTTATTATTTTCTTCTTGTAACTTTGTAAACACCATTTTCATAATTCGATGTTTGATCTAATAATCAACCAGGATGACCAAATCCAAAAGCTTCTTTTACAACTTGGTCAAACCCTTTAAGCACAAGTCAACTAAAGGTAATGAATAATGATCATTTTAAGGTTTCATCAAACATATCATGATTTTGTATGTTTTTTAAGGATCTTGGTTTTTATGTGTTTGTGTTTTTGGTCATTAGAAAGTCAAGATGTTGAACTTGAACAACTTGCTGCTCAAGAACAGAAGATTTTTAATTTTGAAACATTAATTTCTGCTACTAAGAATTTTCATCCAAATAATAAGCTTGGTGAAGGGGGTTATGGCCCTGTTTTTAAGGTACAATTCATCCAAGAGTTTTATCTTATCTTGTTTTTATTATTATTAGTTGAAAAATTGTATTATTTTTTAAGGTACAATTTATTCGAGAGTTTTATCTTATCTTGTTTTTATTAATATTAGTTGAAAATTTTAGGCAAATTAGTAATAAATAATCCCAAACTGGTAGATAATAATTTCAACTTTAAAAATCACTATCAGCGGTCCTAACTTTCAACTATTTCTGTCTCAATGGACTCTGTTAAAAAACATTTAACGTCGTTATGTGTTTTTCCGAGTTTCAAACCGCTGTTTAGGGCTTTTGATCGAAAGAACGATACGAGTTGACCAATGTAAAACTTATCTCGAAACGGTGATCCAAGCGACGAAACAATGCTTCAGTTCAGGTGTTTGAATTTCCAATAACAAAAATCAAGTCATTTGAATCATCGTTTCGAGATAAGTTTTACATCAATCGAATCGTATCGTTCTTTCGATCAAAAGCCCTAAAACATCGGTTTGAAACTTGGAAAAAAACTTAACGGCGTTAAGTGTTTTTTAACGGAGGTCCGTTGAGACAAAAATAGTTGAAAATTGGGACTGCTGGTAGTGATTTTTAAAGCTGAGATTATTATCGGCCAATACACAAAAGTTGGGATTATTATTTCCAAAATTTTAGTATTTTAGGTCATGTAACTTGCTAACTTATCTTGTGTTTGGGATTGCTTTTCTAAAATTCTAAAACTTGTTATATTTGTAACTTGTTACCTTGTCTTGAGCCAATGCTTGGTTGATGATAATTTATTTGTGACTTTTGTTTTTTTCAAATTAACAAGTTTTATAAGTAGACTAAAATTGATCAATTGTCCAATTTGATTATTAGGTTTGGAATTTCAATAATTAGATAATCACTTTTAAAACTTGTTTATTGGTGTAGACGAGTGTAAACGAAGTTTGGGTGGGTGGGTGGGGGGGGGTGGACAAGTATTCGAATCGGCCAAGTATTCGAATAAGTTTGGGTGGGTGGGTGGGGGGGGTGGACAAGTATTCGAATCAGCCTTGAAAAACTCAAAATTCAATTCTAAGCGATTCGATTTCAGTAATTTTCAGTAATCAAATACAAATTTATGATGTTGGAATGTTCAAGTCAATTCCATTTGAAGTTTGAATTCAAGTAATACATTTTGTTTTTTTATTATATATACACACACATGTTTATCAAAAAAGTTATAAAAGCTTTATATTTTTAAAGACTAAAAATTGGAAGTTCATTGTTGATTGTTAATTCATAATATTTTTATCAATTTTTATGTACATTAATTCGATGTTACCACTTTAAAATATTTTGGGTGTTACCACTTTTGAATATTTGTGATGTTTTTGAATGTTGCAAGTTTTAACGTAGTGGTTGTTTGGTGTTTCTTGATTATTTAACAATTTGGTGTGTTTGGATGTATAGGGGAAGTTGGAGGACGGGAGGGAGATAGCCGTTAAGAAATTGTCACACTCATCCAAACAGGGGAAAAAAGAGTTCACTAACGAAGCCAAACTATTAGCTCGTGTGCAACACCGTAATGTTGTAAATTTGCTGGGTTATTGCGGTAATCCTGAGAAGCTTTTAGTGTATGAATATGTTGAGCACGAGAGTTTGGACAAGTTTCTTTTCAGTAAGTCATTTTTTCTTGTATTATTTATCACAATAATAATATATATTTTTTTGAATATAGTTTTTTTAAGAGGTTGGTTTTGTGATCGTGTCATGTGTGCATTTAAAATAAAGTTTTGGTGAATTTTGACCGGTTCCATTCTAAGCTATATTTATTTTGATTTGACTCGTTTGATATAAAACATAATAAATCTTACGTATTTCTTTGCTAGCTATTTTGACGTTGATTATGATCTTCTTGGTTTACAATCAGAAGATAAAGTCGTACTAGATTGGAAACAAAGATATGACATAATTCGTGGTGTCGCACGTGGCTTGCTTTACCTTCATGAAGATTCACATGACCGCATCATTCATAGAGATATCAAAGCTAGCAATATTTTATTAGATGAAAAATGGATACCAAAAATTGCGGATTTTGGTATGGCGAGGCTCTACCCTGAAGATCAAACTCATGTTAACACGCGTGTAGCTGGCACCAAGTACGTTTTTACTATATTTATTAAAAATTAGTGTCTCCTTAAGCTAATTTAATTGTTAATAATTACCAATTTAAACAAATACATTTATTTCCATTTTCTTAATGACAATGTGGCAAAATAGACTTGTTGGGTAATAAATATCTTTAGCAATGTTTTTTCTTTTTATGATTTATGGATTTTGACATTTTTGCCCTTGGATACAGTGGATATATGGCACCTGAATACGTTATGCATGGTACTCTATCAGTAAAAGCAGACGTGTATAGTTTTGGTGTTGTGATTCTAGAGCTCATAAGTGGTCATAAAAACTCGACTTTCAACCCTGGCCCTGAATGCCAGAATTTACTAGATTGGGTAAAAAAACGAGAATTCAACTTATTATTCTACGGATTTCTATATATTATTACGGTAAATGTTCAAGAAATGATCGAACGATATATTTTACAGGCATATAAACTATACAAAAATTGCAGACGCCTTGAAATTATGGATTCAAAACTGGCCAAGTCAGCAAACACGGAACAAGTTTCTGCGTGCATACAAATAGGGTTACTATGCACCCAGTCGGACCCGAAACAACGACCCACAATGCGCAATGTGGTATTTATGCTAACAAAAAAACCCGGTACACTAGACGAACCAAACCGCCCAGGAATCCCGGGTACAAGGTACCGGAGATCCCAAAGATCCGCCACGTCATCCTCGACAGCCGGGACGTCGGATGCATCGAGTTCTCATACATCCAATGTCACCACCACTTCCACCACTATGGTTACTAGTACCACTCACAGGTCAGCTGTGGTGCCACCGTGGTCTGGTTCTTCTACCGCCACGGGTTCGGGTTCATCTGGTCATGACAGTTTACATTCGGTTAGGTACTCAAGATCAGATCCTCATGGTAAACGTCCCATGATTCAAAATTGATTTAAAACATTTATTTTTTAAATGATTAAGAGATTCAATTTTATAAATATACAAAAGTGAGAGGTAGGATTGAGATAGATAGTAGATGTAGTTAGGACTGAGTGTACATATTTTTAGTGTTTGCTTTAATATGTTTTGTGTTACTATGACAAAAGTATTTGTAGTTTTCAATGCCCATATAATATTAAATTTACTTTTTAAGTTGTTGTCTATTAGACTATGTGTAGTGGGGGTATAAATTGGGCGATTTAGGCGAATTTTTGAAGGAACACCCCTCCTCCCCCGGCAATAATAGAGGCGATGGGGGGAGGGGCGACGAGAATTTGTCGCCTGGTTGTTTCTTTGAATATTATTATATTTAGTATGTGTGATATATATATATATATGTGTGTGTGTGTGTGTGTGTGTATTAGGCTACAACACCACTACACTCATAAAACAAAATTTCCCTCTCTACTGACTGGGCGTTACATGTCAAAAATTGCCACCGTTTTGTAGCCACTTTATTACACATAGCCTTAACCCATGTGTTGTAGCTTTCGGTTAACTAAAAAGTGTATTACATCATGGACTCATGCCATCTCACGCAGACAATGTATTAAGTTTTAATTAGCCCATCCTTTAACTATCACGTTATGAGTTAGCAAGAATTAAAAAACTAAAAATAAAATACTGATTGGTTGTCACAAGACCTCACAACCCAAAAAGCGAAGATGGTAGGTGTTAAGACTCATTGGTATACACCATGGAGGGTCATTGGGGGAGCTGAGGTGGCACTCGTGAGACGCTTGGAACACCATACTAGTGACATGGTGCAAATGAACACGCTTATGCCGGTCATTCTCCCACTAACCGAATTAGTTTTCTTTGTTTAATTTCTTTTTCATTTCTTTTTGGTTTTCAAAACTATAATATATATAATCGAAAACCCTAAAATCCTATGTGTCGCGATGTGGTCGCTCCCCCCCTTTTATGGAAGCCACCAGATTTCTTGATTTTTAAATGGAGGCCTCTCATTTATTTAACCCAAATTCATGAGTATGGCTCTTACCAAAACCAGATAGCTCTTAAACAGGTTATAACATCTTATTAAATTAAAAATTATTCTTACCAATTATTTGATATGAAAATCCTATAAAATAGGGATATACTAAAATTTAATATCCAATTTAAAAAGAAAAAAGATATTATTTATAATTAATAAAAAATTTTATAGTAAAAAACATAAGCGGATCATGGATCACCGAGTCCAGATAGCTTTTAAACACGTTATAGCATATCATTTATTTATGAAACTCTTTCATCATCAAACCCTAAGTATATTATTAGCTTTCTTACAATAAAGAAAATTAAAATAAAAAAATAAACATTAAAAAATGAAAAATGTAAAACAATCATTCTCTCAAGCCATCAGATTGTTTTATTTGTAAATGATGGTTTCTCACGCATTTGACCCGAATTCACGGGTAAAGGTCTCACTAAACACAGATAGATTTTAAACAGGTTATAACATCTCATTATATTAAAAATTAATCTCATCAAATATTTGATATGAAAATCCTATAAAATAGTGATATACTAAAATTTAATATCCTATTTTATTTAAAAAAAGATATTATTTATAATTAAGAAACAATTTTATAATAAAGAAAATAAACAGGTAATGGGTATCACCAAACCCAAATAGTTTTTAAACCTAATTATAACATATCATTTATTTGTGAAACCATTTTATCATCAAACCTTAAGTATATTAATTATTAATTTTCTTACAATAAATAAAATTAAAATCCAAATGTGTGTGTGTATATATATATATATATTTATATAGGAAGTGGATTGATGCTAGACTGTTGCTATCTAGTCAAAAACAATATAAATCAGTGTCCTAATCACCTTAAACTAGTCAGGGTAAGTAGGGTGTCGAACCACGAGGAGTGTAAAGTGTAAACGATTCCTAATATTATGAAGTGAATTCTATCAAAGTGCTGATCACACTAGCAAACAATTTAGTTGTATAAGAAACGAACAAGTACTCAAGATTCAGTCAATCAAATAAAGCAAATCACACCCGGGAATCCAAGTAAGCAATCAAACAACAATCTCATGCAACTTAACAGATTAACTATCTTGTGTCAACTACAGACTGACTAACCGGTTAAACCTTAGGCATCCACGCTCGCTAACACACGGCACTGGTTATCAAACGGTCCCTGCCAGTGTGACTCAACTAAGGGCAAACGTATGCTTTATTGCAATTAATAGGTCAAACAATCCTATGAGCAATTATTATAGCAATCGACAAACTAATCGTTCTGATCGAAATAAACCTAAACCGACTGATTGTACGAACATACTAAACATCAATACTCATAGATTAACATCAAAACAATTACAATTAGTTGTTCTAGTACATGAGAAATAAACTGAAAGATTATAAACTATACATCCCGGGTATGACTTGAAGGACTAGCCGCGTATCGGTATCTCTCGGTCCTCGGTTATGATCTGGTAGGCCATGTATAATGCTTAGAGATGATTGGAAGTGATGGGGGCTCTCTCTTCTGCTCTGAAAATCGCCTGGAAGGTGAAGAATGGCGTCTAGGGTCGTCCAAATGTGTTATATAATAAAACCCTAACTTTCACGATTCTGGGGACCATCGCGTAGCGCGATGGCCTCCTCTCCTGGTCCATCGCGCTACGCGATGGACCAAAAGTCAACGCAGTCTAAATTACAGGGCATCGCGCCCACCTTCAACACCCATCGCGCTACGCGATGGGCCTCTTTTCTCAGCAACTTCGTTTAACTGCCTCGGTAAGCGTGCTGGACATCCCGGGTCTTCATTCCATGCTCATACAGGTCCAAATTAAGCGCGTTAAGTACCTGTGACCTGAAACACAATAAACATGTATGAAGTACCAAAGTTCCTAAAATAAACGAGTAAAACAAATACGTTAACCCAAATAAATATGTACAAATAAACTGAACATCATGGATCTTGTGAGAAGTGATATTATAGCGAGAAGAGAATCTGAACCATTGATTTGTTTAATCAATGGTAAACAAAAGAAATGGCAAATTCGCAAATACAAACACATGTGTATGACATATTTATAATTAAAAAGGGCGCATATGTCTTTTGTGATGTAACCCTTTTTAAGCTATACATTAATACATTTAGCGGTTTCATTTTTTATGCTTAATCATTGTTTATAGTGTCATATATAATTTTACTATTTTATTTCTTTCATTAAGCTAGACATTACTGTATGTGAAAATTTTATAATTATAAGTTATTAGCATGATTTGCTATTTATTATATGTAGTTTAATATAAAAAAAGAGTTTAATTTGTACTGTATAAGTGATATTTTGAATTATGCATGTGTAAACTATATTGTGTGTAACTTCATATATGTATTGTGGAGGTGATATTTCGAATTGTGTACGTGTAAATTTTGTCATGTGTAAGTTCATATGTGTACTATGTAGGTGGTATTTCGAACTTCGTACGTGTAAATTTTATAACATGTAGGATCATTTATGTGTTATGTAGGTTCATATATGGGTTGTGTAGATAACATTTCGAATTGTGTATTCGTAATTTTTATTTTCTGTAGGTTCATATATATACTGTGCAAGTGATATTTTAAATTGTGTATGTGTAAATTTTAGTGTATGTAGGTTCATATATGTACTGGGTATGTTGTATCTCGAATTATATACGTATAAATTTTATCGTGTGTAGAATCATTTTATGTAATATGTAGGTGGCTTTACGAATTCGGTATAAAGTTGAAAATATTTCTAGATATGGTTAAATTTGAAATTTTATGATGAACGAATTAATCATAGATTAAAAAAAAAAACAATTTAAAACAGAACGTAGTTTGTTACTTACTTATATTAGTTGATAAACTAGTATTCGAAATGCATCAATTATTTCATGGTAAATGGAACTAGTGAAAAAAGAAACAAAAATTAATCCATACTAACTAAATAAGATCTAGTGGTATAAATAAATTGTAACTACAAATCATAAAGTCTGGATATTAATATTTTAGATTTTATTTAAGGATAGATTAAAAATAAATAAATGATGAATTATTTTAATCTACCTATACTACCCTTTTATTTATTTATTTATTTTTTCTTAAATTTCATTAATAACAATAAATGCAATACATTTTCAACCATTGATTAATCATCTAATGGTAGAGATCACTTCTCGCTATAAGAATCACTTCTGAAATGAACCTAATCCTATATATATATATATATATATTAAAAACGAATAATGTAACACAACCCCGTAATACGGGGATAAAATCTAGTAATATAAATAAATGAAAGAGTGGAGAATGATGGAAGCAAAGCTTACGTGACGAATGATATATAACACATGGCCTAAGGGGATACTGCCCTGCCTTTGGCACCCCCATCAATTCTTGCGTCGCAGTGTTTGGGACGTTATCAAGCCTATATGGCACCAATAACACCCTCTAGTTAGCCCACAACACACAAAATTACATAAAAAAAAGTTAAGTGAAGCATGTCACACATATGTTTTTTCTTGGACCTATGGATTTTATTTTCAACGACAACGTGGTTGGTACTCAAAATTAAATTATGGACCATGTCATATTTGAGAATTTCACCTTTTGGTTGGTGTGAGTCAGTCCACAAGTCTCATCAATTGTAAGTTGTGACACATCTCATCTTTTTATAATTGTTAGTTAATGAAGTGTTAAATAAAGAAAAAAATTGTGATATGGTGTTTGATAGATATAATGCAAGTTCGATAAAAAAAAAAAAAGCGGATATATAATTGTCTCGTAGAGTCGTAGCACCATGACGATAAAACAAGTAGTCTTGAATGCATAATCTCTCTCGAAGATATAATCTATTTATCAACAAGTAAAGACGGAATTTGTGTTAAATATAGGACTAGCAAGTCATTCATGATTTGAAATATAGGATTTGTTTGGTTTGCTTTTTTGGGTTCTTGACCAATACAAAATCCAAAGCTGAACCGAAATTTTGTTTGTAAGAAAACGTAAAACCAAACGTCATATTTAATTAGGTTATGTGTTTTTTGTATTATATCGGTTTTTCAGTTACATATTGATTTTTTCGGTTTGGTACAAGTATCTCGATCATTAGGCACAAACGCAACACTATGCCTGACAATGCACCAGGTCTTTTGTTGCAAGACAACCGAGAAATGGCTTGAATCTCTCAATCCCATTGCTTGAGGAGTTCAACAACTGGTTATTTACTTGGTAATCAACACAATTTCCCTTTTTAAGTATCAAATACGAAGATTATAGAACTAACTTACAAGTGCTTTAACACTTTCAATACGAATAGTAGCCTGTTAAGTTTAGTAATCATAACTTGTAACTATTTAAGAACAAATATACGGACTTACATATGTATGAAACAAATGCGATCTATTTGAGATTAATCGCATATTCACTTCTATAACCAGGTATTAGCCATATCACAAGCGTGTGGCAACCTGAACTTGTATATTCCAGTTACGCGTTACTAGAATTACATAGGAGAACTCATAAGTGAAACCACACTAGCATATCATCCGTGTACAATAAATTCTGATGATACATTAAGATAAATGAGAAAAAGTTAATCATGGTGTCACATGATCACACACTATAATCACAATCCTTCATCATACATGTCATATGAGCTTTATATGAAGTTGTACGAGGTCGTATGAGTTGTTATAGAGCAATAATGTTATACGATTCGTATGGTCAAATGTTTATATAAATCATAGTTGTTGCATAAGATGTTATACAAACATATATATTGACTATGTGACAAGTGTGTGACAAAGACATATGACCCATAAAACCTTTTTATCACAATAAGAGATGCTTGATGGGGTGTGTTGCCATGTTGCTATAGTACCAGTAGGGGCCTAAACGAGTCGATTTGAGCTCGAGCTTGACTAGACTTGTTTTGACTTACGAGACCTCGAGCTTGCCTCGTTTTAATATCTTTTTTCTAATGCTCGAGCTCCGCTCTTGAGTTTTTTCAAGTTCCCGCTCAACTCGTTTATCATTTATTAATTAAATTATATACGTTTAAAATATTCTTACATTTTGAGAAAAAAAAAAAATAACACGAGCCTAAGCTCAGCTCGATCTCGGCTATGTAGTGTGAAACTAATACATTTTAGTCCAGAAGAGATCAAACTTAAAATACACAGGCCTTAGGCTCAAATTATTTCAAACTTTCTATCAATCCGAACTTGAGTAACTTGCGAGCAGCTCCACCAGTAAGTACTAAGTATTGCCCTTAAACGAGTCAAAGCTCGGCTCAAACTCAATTGTGTAATATGAAATCAATAAATAAAAGTTCAAAAGATGTCAGACTTAAAAATACACAAGGTTCGGGCTCGTGCTTCATAACTAAACGTGCTTTATGTTTGAATCGAGTTCGACTCGTTTCAATCTTTCTATCGATCTGAGCTCGAACAACTCGGTTCTTTAGATCCAACGGTTCGGGATAGAGGTGGGCAAATAAACTGGTTAATCGAACCGACCTCGAAAACTGAACCAAAACCAAACCGGTTTGAAACCGATTATGTAGAAACCGGTTTGGAACCGATTGAAACCGTAGGTTCGGAATCGGTTTGTAATTTTCTCCACCAAAACCGGTTCCAAACCGAAACCGGCCAAAACCGGGCAAAAACCGTTCAAAGCCCGAACCGAAACCGATTGTACCATTGTAAGAAACCCGAACCGAAACCGACCGTACACCGGTTTTAACCTTTGTTGACCATATCAAACCGGTTTTAACCCAAACCGGTTTTGATTTTTAAACCGGTTTGTGCACCTCTGGTTCGGGCAATACTACTCGTAAACGGTGTCTCTCAGATCTACACGACAGATCACCGTGTGAATCGCTCTCTTAATAATAATAATAATAATAATAATAATATTAATACAAAATGAGTGACGTGAGGTTCCGAATAACAGAATATCCACCGCCACGTCTTCCCGTATATCTCACTCTTCTCTTCACAACCATCACTCACTTTACATTCGCCAACCTAACCTAACCTAACCTTACTCTCTCTGTAAGCATAATAATCTCTTTATATATACATACATATGTATGTATATATATATATATATATGTATATGTATACTTCAGTCTAGTGTAAGAATAACAATTCGTTAACATTATTATTACAGGATAATTGAATTAGCTTCAGTGATGGCGAATTTTACGGTTAATCGCGTCGAATCGGCTCCGATTGAAGGCCAGAAGCCTGGCACATCTGGACTCAGGAAGAAGGTTTAATAATTTCTTAATAATTAATTAATATACGCTTTGTTATTTTAAGTAATTAGGTTTTAATTTGTGTAGATCTGTTACATGATTTAGTATTGGAGTGAGATCGGATTGTTATTGTGATTATGTTAGTTTCACTGGTAATCTGATGTTTAGATGATTAGGTTTCGGTTTTTTGTAGATCTGTGGCATGATTTAGTGTTGATTAATGCTGATATTAGTTGTGTTTGATTAGAGTGAAATCGGATTGTTGTTAGTGGTTATGTTAGTTTTACTGGTAATCTGGTGTTTAAATGATTAGGCTGCGGTTTTTTGTAGATCTGTGGCATGATTTAGTGTTGATTAATGCTGATATTAGTTGTGTTTGATTAGAGTGAGATCGGATTATTGTTAGTGGTTATGTTAGTTTCAGTTTTCGTATTGCGTGTTTGAGGTCGGTTAATCTGGGGTTTAAATGATTAGGTTTTGAATTTTGTAGATCTATTGCATGATTTAGGATTGATTAATGCTGATATTAGTTGTGTTTGATTCGTCATTCACTCGTTCGTATGGTTCATTAGAGTGATATCGGATTGTTATTGTGATTATGTTAGTTTCAGTTTTCGAATCGTGTACTTGAGTTCTGGTATTTAAGTAAGTAGGTTTTGAATTTTGTAGATCTGCTGCATGATTTGATGTTGATTAATGCTGATATTAGTTGTGTGTGATTCGTATGTTTTGATTAGAGTGAGATCGGATTGTTGTTTCGGTAACGTTGTGGTGTTTTATTGATTAGGTTTTGAGTTTTGTAGATTTGTTGCATGATTAGGTATTGATTAATGCTGTTATTAGTTATGGTTGATTCGTATGCTTTGATTAAAGTGAGATCAGATTGTTATTGTGATTATGTTTTGGTTTAAATGATTAGGTTTTGGTTTAGTATTGATTAATGCTGATATTAGTTATGTTTGATTCACTCATTCGTATGGTTGATTAGAGTGAGATTTGATTGTTATTGTGATTATGTTAGTTTCAGTTTTTGAATCGTGTACTTGAGTTCTGGTATTTAAGTATGTAGGTTTTGAATTTTGTAGATCTGTTGCATGATTTGATATTGATTAATGCTGATATTAGTTGTGTGTGATTCATATGCGTGATTGGAGTGAGATCGGATTGTTGTTGCGGTAATCTGGTGGTGTGTTATTTATTAGGTTTTGAATTTTGTAGATCTGTTGCATGATTAGGTATTGATTAATGCTGCTATTAGTTATGGTTGATTCGTATGCTTTGATTACAGTGAGATCGGATTGTTATTGTGATTATCTTTCGGTTTAAATGATTAGGTTTTGGTTTAGTATTGATTAATACTGATATTAGTTATGTTTGATTTGTCGTTCACTCATTCTTATGGTTGATTAGAGTGAGAGTTGATTGGTATTGTGATTATGTTAGTTTCAGTTTTTGAATCGTGTACTTGAGTTCTGGTATGTAAGTAATTAGGTTTTGATTTGTGTAGATCTGTTGCGTGATTTAGTATTGATCAATGCTGCTGTTAGTTATGGTGATGCGTATGTTTGATTAGAGTGAGATTGGATTGTTATTGTGATTATGTTAGTTTCAGTTTGTGTATTTGTGATTCTTCTGTATCGATGTCAGTTATAGTGCACAGATCTATTGCACGTTTTAGTGTTTTACATGATGATGGTATGGTGTGTGCTGCCTGTGTTTGAGCATTGATTTTGTGTTTTAGGTTAAAATTAGGCAAATTTGGTTTAGTTTCCAATTGAAATTTGGAATGACCTAATTATGTGCTTGTATTTTATTGGTACAAATGACTACCTTGTTAGAGCTGTAAACTAACTGAACCGAACTGGACAAGGCCTTGTTCATGTATGCTCGTTAAGCTTTTATCAGACAAGCAAATGGTTTATGAACACAAACAATCTTTTATTTGATTTGGCTAACTGAGAATGGTTAGTGTCAACGGTTCAATCCGGCTAGCAAGTTTGTGTTGCTGGATTATGTGCTTGTATTTTATTGGTACAAATTACTACCTTATTAGAGCTGTAAATGAACCGAACCGGACAAGGCCTTGTTTATGTTCGTTCGTTAAGCTTTTATTCGACAAGCAAACGGTTCATGAGCACAAACAATATTTTATTTGATTTGGCTAACTGAGAATGGTTAGTGTCAACGGTTCAATCCAGCTAGCAAGTTTGTGTTGCTGGTTTTTTATTTTTATTTTTTTAGCATTCATATTTATATGTTAATTTTGCATATACGTTAATCACATAGTAATACTCATATAATTTTTGTTTTGTAGTTAATAATTTTGCTTAAATCTTTATAAAAGAAATTAAAAAGTATAAAAAACTTTTAGTGAACAGACATATTTTGTACCTACAAAATACTTGTAAAATTCATATTATGATTTCTTTCTCAAATAAAGCCACAAAACTAAATATAAATAATGGTATTTTCTTTTTTATTTTCATATGACACTGTTGCTTGCAAGAAAGCCTCCATTGACGGATGCATTGTTTTATCTTAACAGCAAACTGACTTTATTTATCTGAAAATTTTCAGGTTAAAGTGTTCACTCAACCCCATTACTTGCACAATTTTGTTCAATCGACCTTTAACGCCCTTACCGCAGAGAAAGTTAAAGGTTCTACTCTTGTTGTTTCTGGTGATGGACGTTACTTCTCAAAAGATGCTATCCAGGTACTTATATCAACCTTTTTAGTTAACTTAATTATAAAATTATTATCTAATGCCAATATGAAGTTATCTATTCAGTACACATGGAAATGCTTTTATTTTATTTAGCAAGTGAGAACAACTAAATATACTCTTGTTCAATTTGACGAGAAATGGTAATGTTCTAGCTATAACAATGAAGGAACATGGTTTATTTCAAAAACTGCAGATTATAATGAAAATGGCTGCTGCAAATGGTGTAAGACGTGTTTGGATTGGTCAAAATGGACTTTTATCTACACCTGCTGTTTCAGCAGTTGTTCGTGAACGAGTAGGCGCTGATGTAAGTTTATCTGTTTTAACTTTCTCTTTGCTGTTAAAAGTGAAGATTAGCTTAATCTTAGTTTTCTTTAAATATTCTAGGGTTCCAAAGCAAACGGTGCATTTATTTTGACAGCTAGTCACAACCCAGGTGGTCCCAATGAGGTATTTTGTGTCTTTTAAGAACATCAAAACTCTAAAATTGTTAAAAGTAGCGGAACTTATATTTTTGTGTTCATTTTTCAGGATTTTGGAATTAAGTACAACATGGGAAATGGTGGACCCGCACCTGAAGGAATTACTGATAAAATCTTTGAGAACACTAAAACAATTAAGGAGTATTTTATTGCAGAAGGCCTACCTGATGTAATGCCTGAATCCTCAAGCTATATTAAACTTACAAGGAAAGTTATATCTTAGTATTATACATGCATCATTTTGATCGTATACTTGAAATGTGTGCGCAGGTGGACATCTCAGCAATTGGGATTTCAACCTTTTCGGGACCTGATGGTCAATTTGATGTTGATGTTTTTGACTCGGCAACCGACTATGTGAAATTGCTGAAGTATGTTTGCTTTCCCAAAAAAATTGAATTAGACATCATTGTTGCATGCCACTAATAGTTTTAGTGACTTCTTTCCAGATCGATCTTTGATTTCCAGTCCATCAAAAAGCTGGTCACATCTCCACAATTTACTTTTTGGTGTGTACTCTCTCTTTTCCATCATTTTGTGCTATCATTGATTCCTTTGACTGATTGTGCTTTTGCAAAATTGTCTTAACAGCTTTGATGCGCTTCATGGAGTTGGCGGTGCTTATGCCAAACGTATATTTGTTGAAGAGCTTGGTGCACAAGAAAGCTCATTATTGAACTGTGTTCCCAAGGTTATTTCTGCTCAACTAATCCATCTCATTTGTTCTTTAGTTTTAGTTAAAAGTGGCATTGACCTAGTTACTTATGAAAGAGAGTGCTGTGTTTTTTTCTCAAAGTGAGTCACATTAGGGGAACCACTCGTACGACCGAAAGTCGCCAAAAGTCTATTGAATGCTTACAGCATTCGAAATGGCTTTTTGAATCAAAAATTTATATTATTCTTGTTAACATGTCTTTTTAGTACATGCATCAGTAATATTTAGTGCAAGATAGTTAAAACAAAATATAGACAATGCTTGTGAGTCAATCCAACTCTGGCTGTTTTGACCCATGCTAAAAATTATATGTTTCAACCTGAAACCCGTTCTGACTTGTTACCCATCCTGGCCATGCCCATCTTGTCATCTTTGATTGTAGCTAAGCCACTATCAGGGGAACTGGTTGAGTGATTTAAACTTGACCATCTTGTCATCTTTAGTCACCTCACCCCCACTATTACCTGTCCTTTAAACACATATGTCAAAACTTATTGTCGTAAGTGATTTTTCAAATAATGTAAAAAAAGTGCTTGTGGGTGAATCCAACTCTGCCTGTTTTGATCCAATTTCCCATGCCCGACTTGTCACCTCTGATTGTAGCTAAGCGGCTATCGGGCATGGGAAAATGCAGTCTATACTTTTATCGTATTTGTTTTTCTAACTGATCCTTTATTATGCAAGCAGGAAGACTTTGGTGGTGGACATCCTGATCCCAACCTTACCTATGCAAAAGAGTTGGTGGCAAGAATGGGTTTGGGTAAAACCCATGATAGTAACCCACCAGAATTTGGCGCTGCTGCTGATGGTGATGCTGATAGGAACATGATCCTTGGTAAAAGGTAAAAACCTTTATTTAAGTTTGATTTGAATAACTATAGTTACCTATTGGAAGGTTCATCATCATCATCGTACTCAGTATATCCCACCAATAGCAATGTTATGGTAGGGTCTGAGGAGGGTAAGATGTAGACAGCCTTACCTCTATCCCATAGGGATAGAGAGGCTGCTTCCGGTGAGACCCCCGGCTCGATAGTAGTTTTGAATCAAGCCTTGGACATAAGACACATAACACTCAATCATCGGGACACCGGCTGATTGGTGCATGTGCCCTTGTCTTTCGGCTATCAACGCCACCACATGATGCCTGATTAACCTTCCGCCACTTTTAACGTTATTTTCACGTGATTAGTAAAATAACGTCAAAATTAGTGCAATTTTACTTTTGCCCACCCAAGGGTTCACACATATATACATTATATGTGCGCACCGCAAGCAGGGCGTACCTATTGGAAGGTTCTAATTGGTAAATATTTGTTTTACGGTTTCAGGTTTTTTGTGACACCATCTGATTCTGTTGCTATCATTGCCGCCAATGCAGTTGAATCTATTCCCTACTTTTCATCTGGATTAAAGGGTGTTGCCAGGTTACTGTTTATCTTATAAAGTGGCTTAAGTCTTCATATGGTTGCATGCGTCAGTTTCTTTTCTTAACTCAATTTGATTTGTTACTGTGATTTCTCTGTTTGTAGGAGCATGCCAACATCAGCTGCTCTTGATGTTGTAGCCAAAAGTTTGAACTTGAAGTTTTTTGAGGTACTTATACACATACAATATTATTATAAGGTCATAACTACCGTTTAGACCATCTTCAGAAATTTAAAGTCGCTCCTTATTTTTATCAGGTACCAACTGGCTGGAAATTCTTTGGTAACTTGATGGATGCTGGATTATGTTCAGTTTGTGGTGAAGAAAGTTTCGGAACCGGTAAAAGTTTTTTAATAAATTTTTTTGTTTTTTTTTGTGTATTCTAATATATTATAACATATATGCATTTTTTAATTATTATAGGATCGGACCATATCCGTGAGAAGGATGGAATCTGGGCTGTCTTGGCTTGGTTGTCCATTCTTGCTCATAAAAACAAGGACAACCTCAACGGTGGGAATCTTGTGACCGTTGAAGACATTGTGCAAAAGCATTGGGCTACCTTTGGACGCCATTATTATACTCGTTACGATTATGAGGTATTTTATAATAACTTAATTCTCAATTTTATATAAAAAAAGTAAAAACATAAAGCCTCATTGACGAGAATACTTTTGCTTTTGTCAAGAATGTCGATGCGGGTGCTGCAAAAGAACTAATGGCTCACTTGGTCAAGTTGCAATCTTCTATTAGCGATGTTAACTCGTAAATTCTTGATTTCATCTAGATATATTTTATTTTTATTTACTTTTTTTTATCTCATGATAAATTGCAATTATTTATCTTATGCAGAACCATTAAGGGAATAAGATCTGATGTGACAAATGTTGCAAGTGCTGATGAATTTGAATATAAAGATCCAGTTGATGGTTCAATCTCTAAGAATCAGGGAATCCGCTATTTATTTGAGGACGGGTCACGTTTGGTGAGTTTGTTATCATTGTGTTTAGTAAATAAAGTTGAAAGGTTAAAAAAACAGAAAGTAGGTAAGTAGAACTTTTGAAACTGATCTGTTTGCGTGTAAATGTGTGTTGTAGGTTTTCCGTTTGTCTGGCACCGGGTCAGAAGGTGCCACTATTCGTCTTTACATTGAGCAATATGAAAAAGATTCGTCAAAAACCGGAAGAGATTCTCAAGAAGCACTTGCTCCTCTGGTAAATCATCTCATTTGATTATTTTTTATTTTTAGTTCTGTATAATGGAAACATGAAATTGTGATGTGGGTTTGATTTATAATCATGGGTGTGAATTCATAACATCACACGGACCTAACACGAAACTTGCAGGTTTCGATTTAGTCTAAGCGTGTTTGGCTCAGTATTGGGTCGAACCCGAGAACACGTTTAGCTAAATGGGTCGTATATTTGTCAACCTGACTGGTTCACGAGTTGGACCCGTTTAGTCTGTTTATGTGATTTTTGACGTTTTTTAATGCAATAAGTTTAAATATTTAGGTTCTTTTTATGCCAAAATTTAAATGTTCAAATATAAATAAGCATAGTTTAAACATAATTGCTTAAAAAATAGAAAGTATTTGCATATTTGTTTCGGGTTAAACTGGTTGTGTTTGTGTCAACCCGCGAATACTCGTGCCATAAAGGTTCATGTGTTTTGACTTTTGACACAGTTTTCGGGTTCGTGTCGGGTTCAGGTTGGAGACATAATTGTTTAAAAATAGAAAGTATTTGCATATTTGTTTCGGGTTAAACTGATGGTGTTTGTGTCAACCCGTGAATACTCGTGCCATATAGGTTCATGTGTTTTGACTTTTGACACAGTTTCTAGGTTCGTGTCGGGTTCAGTCTTCCAACCCATGAGCATGACCCGTTTAATAGCCGTTTTTATGGTCAAGAAGCATGTCTCTGCGAACCTAGGATTGACCAATAAGGTGTGTTTTGTGTTGTAAAATTACTAACTTGCAGTCATGTGTTCGCGACAGGTGGAAGTGGCACTAAAGCTGTCAAAGATGCAAGAGTTCACAGGTCGTTCCGCCCCCACCGTTATTACATAAACAACTACTTGCACATGCTACTGCTATTGTCGCTGTCTACAATGAATGTATTTTGTGTTTAAAGTTTAGTTTTTTCTGCATGGCTTGTCATGCCCGTTGAATGTTTCATGATTTACAAAGTTTTGCTTCCTTAATAAGTCAGTTGTATCTTGAGAGCATTTACCAACAATGTCATGAAATTATCGGCTTTTTATTGCATAAGAGGCACGGCAAATAATTACTGTTAAGGAATTTGGTATCTGGTGTTGCATGTGTTGTTTGGTTAAATCACCAGTTTGTTTTACATGACTAGGTTAACCAAACAGTTAAACCGTCAACTGTGAACTAGCCGTCTGAATCTCAAATCAAATGGAACCATCAAATCGTCAAGAGTGAAACGAACTGTTTGAATTTCAGATCGGCTAGAGTGGCCAAGTTATTTAGTTTGCAGGGGTGCTTCAAGCGGAAGTGAAATAAAACAATGACTTAGGCCCTCACTTCTATGGAGCCCCCAAGTTCTAAAAAGTAACAAATTATATATAATCAAGTTTGGTTTTAAGATTGTTTGACGATAAGGTTAGCGTTTTATAATTATGTATACACAAAGATGACACGGGAGCTTCAAGAAGTTTCTCGAAAACAATTTCTTATGAAAAGAACCTTGTTTATGTGCTAGAGACCTCAAAAAGATTGAGACGAGCCTAAAAGTTTGTATAGTTTGATAAGTTAAAACGGTTAATGAACACTTCTAATGAACTTATTGTCCCCTTTGTTAATTATATGAATCCACAACTACAATTATATTATTAATTTTGTGATCGTATTTGTTGATTAAGAAACTGTATTTACAAGTTCAATGATAAAATATGAATGATAGAATGTCATTGTCAATCCATGAGGAGAAACAAAATAAGACTTCATAAAAATGACAATTTGTCTAGTTCAATCCTCCAATAAATTGATCACAAGTTCATAACAACACACTACCCTCCATAATTTCAATTGTCTTCATCTCAATCCCCAAAACCTTCCCCTAAAAACCCTCTTTTGTGCTTTTATTATTCCCATCACTTTCATAAAAATATATTTTATTTTTATATAAATCTATAAGATTAACACCCATGAAGGATTGAAGGGTGTATTGCTGTCCAACTCAACTAGTATATGATATTACCAATTAAATATAAAATAATGACAAATATATAATGAAAAAGTAACCTTAGTTTTTGTTTCAACGGTGATTGTCATTTAAGATGTTTACTTAGGGAATGTTTGAACCTGGGACTGGGACCTTTGGATATCATTCAGGTGCCTTACTACTAGACTATCTTGTCATGGTTAAGTAGCGTTAGTTAAAATGTTATGTAGAGTCGTGCTAACAATAGTTTAAAGTCCGTTAGCACTAATTCCCTCGTATAAGTCTGAGTGTTTCTCGAGTCAAAAGAAATTTTGGTTTGAATCTTTTTTTAAACTTAAGAGTAAACTGTCACGTGTTTAATCTTACAAGATGGTGTCTCTTCGGTTATTGATTTGATGCCGTAACAATGATCCATGTCACAAAATTCTTAGGATGTGTTTAATAAGTCATTTTTATGTTTATAAAGTGTTTGGGAACACACAACTTTTACCTTTCTCCTTATCAGCAAGATAAATAAGGGGGTTTTCAATAAGTTAAGATTTGGTAACTTATCAACTTATAGATTTGGAATACCCATTACACCCTTCCATTCCACCTAACTCTCTTTAACCATTACACTCTTGCATCAATAAGCTAAACCAAACACTTTTTAAAAAAACAACTTATTGACTTATTGGCTTATAAGTTAATCCAAACACTTTTTTAGAAACTCCTTCATAAAAAAGTCATAAGTCCTTTTTAACTTATCACAAAAAGGCCTTTTCAAATTAAATTTGGAATCCCAAACACTCTTAAGAAAAATCTATGATGCAATATGCTAATGAGATAAAATAAATAAATAAATAAATAAATAAATAAATAAAGGAAATCAAATGATAAATAAGCATATCCCCAACTTTTTTTAAAAGAAAGTAAGTTGTTCTTGTTAGGTACACAAATTAAGGATGCGTGACTAAATAAGTGATTCTAAATGGCATGCAACACCTTACAAGTTACAACCAAACCTCCAAGATTAGATTTACATTTTTATTTATTGGATAGGCCTAACAAAGATTCTTACAAATAAATATTATAGATCTAAGTATAAGCAATACACAATAAACTTCAAAACAAATGTACATTAAACATAATGAGATACATTAGTTGATTCAAGTTATGTTAGAAGAAAAAAGTCTGTTAAAAATGAGGAGTGTCAAAATAAAATAAACTGTCTTTTAAAACGTCATAAAAAAAGACTTGCTGAATTTCTTTGGATGTGAGACGGCAAACAAACTCCTAGCTAGCTTAATAAAATTAATATAAGAATGTAAAGTTTAAAACTAAAATGATATCATTATGTTAGATATCATGTAGCTAAATCAATGGATATGCTTTTAGTAATATTACACAGTGTAATGATAAGTATGATAACACTTTAAGAGACAAATGGGTATCATTTATAGGAATTGATCATAGGAATTGATCATCCTTTTACTTTTATCTTTTTTATATATGCATAATTGATACCAGCTAAATAATGTTGTAAACTAACTCACCCATGCTCGCCCATAACTTGACTAACCTTTATTAATTATAATGCAAACTACACTTTGGCTTAGTGGTTTATGTGTATGTATAGGGAAGGTTCATATACGACAAAATCATCTTAACATGAGAACCATAGGAAACAATATCAATTTACCAAAAATGAGAACGTAGGAAACAATACCAACTACAATACCAACTTACATAAACAATGTTTTATAATAACAAAGAAAAAATTAACCCTTATAATAACAACAAAAGAATCAAAATTAGCAACATAATAAAAACAACAAATACTTATAATAACATAAGAAAAACCTAAAATAACAACAAAATTAAAATCAACAAATACTTATAAAGTCTCATAATTGAAAATCAGCAAATACAGACATAAAATCAAACACTTATAAAAGTAAACCTAATAATAACAGCAAATTGATTCTTACTGTTTTCATGTTAAGAATAATTTGTATTTGATTCTGAAACGTATATGTATTAGTCTCCTTAGTTCCAAAGGATAAAAGGGATTATATGGTACAAGCCCTATATAACATTGACCATTAGTAGTTGGTATAACAAAGACTCACAAAAGCAAAAAATAAAAGCAAAAAACTAAAAAATAAAAAATTCCTAACAAATCAAAAGATTATCAAGTTTATCAAATAACATACATTTGCCAATGTTTTTGTGGTAGAATGGTAAGTGAGAGATTTGATGTTTTGTGTGACCCAAGTTCGATTCCTGTCCTCCATATTTAATTTTAGAGAGATCAGGGTGATGATGAGAGACTAGGCGAGTAAGTGGCGTTCACTACACTGTCGTGCCTTCGGGCGAGTGTTCATGGCATTTGCCTTATAAGGTAAGGGTTTTCCTCGGATTGAAAGATGAGTGTACCCCAATGTGGTGAATTAAACCAGCAGCCTATTTGAAGGATTTGTTCCGTTAAAAAATCAAATAACATAAATTTACTTAAAGACTAATATTCAATACATATAAAGTTATGTTTTGTAATATCATATATTACTCTCTTCATTTAGTGGTTTTTGTTGAATATTAATGAATGTTTAATTGGGTTTGAAATGCGTTGACATGGGACATGTAGGGTTGTAACTTTTGAAACAAAATCAATTGAAAATTTATAAAAGACAAGTAAAAGTAATGAAAAAACATAAAGTACATAGTGACATAATTTACTACTTTTGGCCCACAAGGATCTCAAATTATTCTAAGAGATAATAAAATTAATGAAGTTTATTAAAGTATGTGTAGTGGTTTTAACTAATTTTATAGTTAGAATGCCATGTTAGCGTCACATGAGTAAAAATGAATTTAGTAAAGACTCCCTTAATCAGGTGTGATGGTTTTAACTAATTTATTTATTACTCCATTTTCTTATTTACTTAATATTTATTATTCAATAAACATAATAATTTAAATAATAAAACAACACAATAAAATATATACCGGAACATTTAATCAAAGTAAACATGTTTTTTAGAGCAACTGATCACCAACGGTAAATTTAAATTTTGTTAGTATTTACAGTTTAAGGGTTGTAGGTTATCAATTTTATTTACTTTGAAAGAAAAATAGAGTTTATTTTATATAGTTTGAAATTAAAAAATATGTAATATTGCTAACTCATAATCTTTAGAATAAGCAATTAAATATATGATGAGAGATGAGGTATTAATTTCATTTACATGCTGGCGCCGTTTACTCCTTGGCGGAAAATGGTCGTCATCATCATCATCATCATCATCATCATCATCGTACTCAATATATCCCACCAATAGCAAAGCTATGGTAGGGTCTGTGGAGGGTAAGATGTAGACAGCCTTACCTCTACCCCATAGGGATAGAGAGACTGCTTCCGGTGAGACCCTCGGCTCGATAGTAGTTTTGCATCAAGCCTTGGACACAAGACACATGACACCTAACCATCGGGACACCGACCGATTGGTGCATGTACCCTTGTCTTTCGGCTATCAACGCCACCACATGATGCCTGATTAACCTTCCGCCACTTTTAACATTATTTTCACGAACTAAGCAAAATAATGTCAAAATTAGTGCAATTTCACTTTTGCCCACCCGAGGGTTCACACATATATACATTATATGTGTGCACCGCAAGCAGGGCGTCTTGGCGGAAAATGGTGATGGCCGCTAATCAAGATTAGGTGTAATGGAGTTCAACTATGATATGGAAGCCACATCAGCATAAGATAACGCTTCAAAAGCTCCAGTACGTATAGCCTCAAGATTAGGTGTAATGGAGGTCAACTATGATATGAAAGTCACATCAGCATAAGATAACGTCTCCAAACCTCCAGTATGTATAGTCTTAAAACAAAGTATAGAGCTTGATGTTGAAGAGGCATTGATGTAGATGTGACCTACATTGGACCTATTATACGTATTCAAACTTGTTTAAACATACTGATTCTAAACCTTAAAACTTAGGAGTGTTGATATTTTGTTTAAATCCTATTGAATTGAATTGAAACCGATTAAAACGATTCAAATTAAAATTTTGGTTTTCGTTTGAACCAAACTAATTAGAACCGCTCCAACCCGAAAATTGATCTTTATTAGGAAATTTAACAGTTTTTAGCCAGTAATAGTTACATTCGTAACAATATTTTTTTCTCATATAATATTTGTCAGGTATGAATTAGCTTAAAGAGTAGTGTTAATAAGATAAACGAAAGACGACGTTTTACACACACACACACACACACACACATATATAGGCTAAGTATAAAATGAAAATCCACTTGAGTTGTGAAAACTCTAGAAACTCATTCTCAACCACATGTTTTTAATTAGTGTTTAAATCTTGTGGTCAACAATTAAAGTGAATAAAAAATGTAAATATTAATATAACTTTTTCTCTCTCCTGAAAACATATATAAAATTTAGTAAAAAAATGTTAAAAAATAGCAAAACATATTTTTGTTTGATGTTTTGTATTAAATGTTACAACATATATTACATGTAACAAAAAAAAAACGATGTTACATAGGGTTTTCGCGGGTTTTTCACAACTCAAGTGAGTTTTCATTTTAACCTTACCCTATATATCTACAATATATATAAACGAAAACCCAAAAATCCTATGTGTCGCGATGTGGTCGCTCCCCTCTTTTATGGATGCCATCAGATTGCTTGATTTTTAAATGGAGGCCTCTCGTTGATTTAACCCAAATTCGTGGGTATGAGTCTTACCAGAACCAGATAGCTCTTAAACGGGTTATAACATCTCATTAAATTAAAAATTAATCTTACCAATTATTTGATATAAAAATCCTATAAAAATAGGAATATACTAAAATTTAATATCCAATTTAAAAAGAAAAAGATATTGTTTATAATTAATAAACAATTTTATAGTAAAAAACATAAGCGGGTCATGGGTCACCAAATCCAGATAGCTTTTAACCAGGTTATAACATATCATTTATTTATAAAACCCTTTCATCATCAAACTTAAGTATATTATTAACTTTCTTACAATAAAGAAAATTAAAATCCAAAAAATAAATATTAAAAAATGAAAAATGTAAAACAACCATTCTCTCAAGCAATCAGATTACTTTATTTGTAAATGAAGGATTCTTACGCATTTGACTCGAATTCATGGGTAAAGGTCTCATCAAACCCAGATAGCTCTTAAACGGGTTATAACATCTCATTATATTAAAAAATAATCTCATCAAATATTTGATATGAAAATCCTATAAAATTGTTTATTAATTATAAATAATATATTTTTTTAAATAAAATAGGATATTAATTTTTAGTATATTCCTATTTTATAGGATTTTCATATCAAATATTTGATGGGATTATTTTTAATATAATGAGATGTTATAACCCGTTTAAGAGCTATTTGGGTTTGGTGAGACCTTTACCCGTAAATTCGGGTCAAATGCGTGATAAGCCTTCATTTACAAATAAAGTAATCTGATGGCTTGAGAGAATGGTTGTTTTATATTTTTCGTTTTTTAATATTTACCTTTTGGATTTTAATTTTCTTTATTGTAAGAAAGTTAATAATATACTTAGGTTTGATGATGAAAGGGTTTTATAAATAAATGATATGTTATAACTCGTTTAAAAGCTATCTGGATTTGGTGACCCATGACTCGCTTATGTTTTTTACTATAAAATTGTTTATTAATTATATATAATATATTTTTCTTTTTAAATTGGATATTAAATTTTAGTATATTTCTATTTTGTAAGATTTTCATATCAAATAATTGGTAAGATTAATTTTTAATTTAATGAGATGTTATAACCCGTTTAAGAGCTGTCTGGTTTTGGTAAGACCCATACCCATGAATTTGGGCTAAATCAATGAGAGACCTTTCCATAAAAGTGGGGAGCGACCACATCGCGACACATAGGATATTTGGGTTTTCGTTTATATATATTATAGATAGATCATTTATTTGTGAAACCATTTCATTATCAAACCTCAAGTATATTAATTAACTTTTTACAATAAATAAAATTAAAATCCAAATATACATATATAAATATTAAAAACGAATAATGTAAAATAACTCCCGTAATACGGGAGATAAAATCTAGCATATATATATATATTGCAATTTCTGTTTTCCAAGTTAGCATTATAAGTTTATAACAACTCGTTGACGACAAACAATGATGTGAAATTGTCATCAATAATCAAAATTTTTGATTGTATATAACATTCCAACTTTTTAACAAAAACGCCCGGAAACCCCGGGCCACATTGACAAAGGGATCACCCATCCTTCCGAAAACAAAACGTGTCACAACCGGGAAAATCCTTTCACTCAACACGAAACAAAATGCTTCAGATGAGAGTCAAACTCAAGACCTCCGATAATGAAAGTCACGAGACAACCGCTGGACCAACTGATATTTGGTATATAACATTTTAAATATTTATTAAAATGTAATAATTGCATTTAAATAAATAATTTCCTACTCAATCACTAAAAACATATAAAACAAAATATCGTAATTTACTAATTTAATTAATTACATTCTCACCTTTCAAGCTAAATATACAAACGCTATGTTTCACACTTTCACTTCACACAATAAACTTTTAACGGCAAAACCTAACAATTAACCCGTTAAGTGTTCAACAATTAATGTTCATCAATATTGTATTGTATTAGCAAAACCATTAACTAACGCTAAGGCATTACTCGTCACCTCTTTAACCTTCACAACTCGACCACAAACATCCTTCTTCACTTCACAATCGGGTAAATCCTCAAACCCGTCAATACATGTGTCCTCATTCGTCAAAGCAGCACTCATCCACGTTTGCACATTACTTAGCTGGAACCGCAGGTCCTGTCCAGTCCCACTGAGTTTCCTCATTTGCTGGAGGGACCTGCGGACCTCGTCCACTGAGTCTCCAAACACCGTGCAGCAATCATGCACGGCGCCAGAGACTCTGGGACTGCTGGAGTAATCAGCAGTTGTGGAAATGTTGGAAATGTATTTGGTGATGACATTGAGTTTGGATAATGTGACGCCTATTGCCACACGGGCAAGGCGGGCGGGGTCTTGTTGGATGGAGGAGGAGTAGCCGGAGAGGGAGGTGAAGCAGGTTTTAGGGTAGAGGGTGGTTCGGCAACTCAGACGGATGAAATCGGTGTTGTTGGATGGTGGTAGAGGGTTGCTAGTGGTGGTTAGTGTTAGTATGGTGATTGATAATAAGAAGAGAAAGATGGAGGGAGTTTGGATTTTCATTTTAATTTGTTGGTTTGGTTTGAAAGTGAATTTAGAAGTGTTTATAGAGGGGAGTGGTTTAAATAGTCTCTTGGGAGGTTTTGGTTTGAGTGTATGTTGTCTTTGATTTGACATTGTCAGAGGGTCGTTTAGAAAATAATCAGACGTTTGTTTTAATCAAAATAGTCAAACTTTGAAAATTATCAATGACAAAGCCGCTTGACAATATTTAGATGGCCGTTATAACCATAGGGAGTCAAAAATGAATTTTTTTTGTTATGAAGGCTGTATGGCCAATATTAGGAAGACCGTTCTGATGGTAAGCGGTCAAACTTTGAAACTTTTTGATCAAAACTACAATACAACTTATATTCGGACATTCGTTTGAAATGGTATAGGATTAGATGTTAGACAATATGCGTATAGATAGCCCTGTATATATATATTTTTCTTTTATAACTTGGAACGTGTTTAATTCACAATCATTTTGTTATTTTGTTTACATATTTGTCGTTATTACATTTGTATGTAATTTATGTTGTTACATATTTGTCCTTACACGTATAAATACGACGTGTCTACACAATCCTAAGTTCTATACACAAATTTGAGAGTTTGATTAGATATTAAAAGTGGTATTGCATAAGCATGGTTCCAATTTATACCCTCAATTCGTTATCACACTATTTTATTATTGAAAAATATATTAAAAAAAAAAAAAAATCCTTTAAGCATTGTCCTGAAAACTTAGCATTTCAACCAAATCACAGTAAAAGTGTTTTCTTTTAGGTTAAGTGAACATGCATATTATATTCTACTAGTTTCTTACATATATTGATACGATTTTCACTATCACTTTGTTTTAATTAGATTGTTTAACTTGTGATTTGTGGTGTTAATTCTGGTTTGAAACACATAAAAATTCAAATTGAGACGGTTCAATTTGTAATCTTCGATCCAAATTAGAAGTTGTGCTCGTATTGACATATGGCTCATTGAACGGTATGTAAAGTGTAGTCAAGATCTATTTAAAATGTGTTGGTGTTGTAGAACGATATATAACTGATTTAAGAAATCAAGGATGTTTGTTTAACATTAATGCAAAGTTTTTCATCCGACCTGTCCCGTACGACCCCACTGACGAAAAATCCTAGATCTATCACTTGTTGACTCGTATTTCATCGTATGTTATTTTTTTTGGATATTTATTTTGTATAAACAATCTTAAATAACAACTTAATAATATTCAATTTTATAAGAGTGCCTACAACGATGGATGTTTTGCTTGTCCATGGTCACCATGGAGCACAGATGGAAGATGGACGAAAGAGAGGGTGAAAAATCCGCTCTGCCGGATAAGTAGAAAGACGGTGCCACAGTGGTTTGGGGGGAAGACGCTATGATGTTCTAACTCCCAAACAACAAAGTAATAAACTACTAATATTCAGTTACCACTCCAAAATCGACTCAACTTGCCCATCGCAAATATTGGACCCTGAACCGCCCATGATTAAAGCACCTATTACACACCTGATATCATTAATCCAAATGTCCATTGACACCAGTTGAAGTTAAATTACATCAAATGAGTTATAAGTGAGATGTGAGCCATGATTTATTTAGAATATTTGGTAGACAACAACTGTTTTATCCACTCGTGACCAATTCATCAACCTTGAACATATAATATACAAAATTCAGATAAACTAATATAACATAGATAATATTTTTATTTAATATATAAAATTACGATTGGTTACCTATTATTTTCATTGGTGTCGAACTTTCATGAATAAATCATTTAACTGTATGCATGTGAACTCTTTTTGTATGCGCGTCCAAATAATTCTTAAAAGTCTCAACTTACCAACAAAATTCTCTTTGTATATATTTTGGATTTATTTAATTTTTATTATTTTGGATTTATGTAATATGTCATGCCACGTCTCACGTCTTATCTAACACATACCTGATGCTGATTCGAAGCTAAATGCTACTGGTATTTTGGAGATTTTAATTTTGGCTAATTTCATAACAAAAATTTGTAAACAATTTTATTCTAATAATAATAAATTCTATAAATTAACATTTGGTGAATAAAATTTTAAAATAAATATATAAAATTTTATTCATTATGAAGGTTAATATATAATAAATGATTAAAGAAATTGTCAGTAGTTTGTCGGAAATGGATTTATGTTTTCGACGAAATTGCGACAACACTGTTTTATGCCGCTATGTTATAGGAAACTTGTGTAAAATTTTAAGACTTTTTTAGTTTTTGATTATTGGCGAAAAGCTGTGGAAAATTTGTGTTGTGGAAAAATTGTAGAAAATGTTTGTAGAAAAATAATAATTTTCTAGTAGTAATAGAAAATTACATTTTACATTGATAATAAAAAAGGTGATATAAAAAAATCAAAACAACTAGTTAAATGTTGTGTATGACATCTACTACCTTCTAGCATATTGGTTCGCTCCGGGTTTAACCGTTTACAACTGAGGAATTGATGAAACATACTTCAAATCTATGATTTGGTTTGGATATGGTCCAAACCTGTTTTATAATCGCTTCCCATTCAGGTAATTAAAAACATGTTTCGGTTCCTAATCCAGTTTCTTGTTTTTCTTAAAATTTCCAATGCATTGCGTGGACCAACTTTCACAATGTTTAACTTTTTGTTTCAGCATTCCGGCATAAATTTTGTTGAAAACAAAACTATATTCAAATAAAGTGCTTTTAGTATCGTAAACGACTTTTACACATGCTTGATAAATCCGATAGTAGATATGGATGTATAAAATTTCCACCGTATTGCGCAAGGCAAGTTAAAGGAGTCCAGTAGTTGTGTTACGATAAAAATAAATAATTTTTAACGCATACAATGTTAATTGTTTAACAGTTTTATTTAAAGTACCTAAAAGGTTTAACGGTTTTAACTAGCATCTTACCCGACCAGTCGGATAAAGTGAATCTATGACCCATTTCTATCATACTGTTTTTCATTAGTCCACGGACCATATAGATTATGGGCCCACATTCAATAATGACTCATAATCAATTGCTTGTTCTTGTGCAAAATAGCATCCATCCAATACTCTTTTGATATATTTATTATGGTATTTCTTTTTTTTTTAATAAAGGTATAATACTACATAAAAAGTAAAGGTTGTATTATAATGAAGAAACACCAAACTAAAAAGTAAAAGTTGTATTATAATCCAGATGAAGGTTCGAGATCTGCAAAACCGAGCATCGTTTCGTTAGTTTTATCATAGGAAGAGAGTTCTTCCTGTGAGCAACTTGCGGTATGAAGTAAAGATAGCTGAAAGAGATAAAGTAATAGAGAGGTGATCAGCGTGCATGAAGATTTATTTACCTTGATGACAGGTCTTCTGTTTAAACTTGATGAGTGATTGAGTGGGGTTCATTATGTTGGGAGCAATGGCGAAGCTTAGTGAAGGCCCCGGGTGGCATGGGCCTCCCCTGTTTTTTTGCGCGCAAGTGTAAATTTATCTTTTTTTGTCCGAAAATTTGTATACATAGTTTAAATTTACCCGTTTTCGACTGAAAATTTGACGTCATCACCCCCCACCCCCCGGATCCAACTAAAGTTAGACTATGTAAAAAATAAAAGTATTTGATTGATAACAAAATGCCAAAATATGTATTGAGCTTGCGTTAATTTTTCATAGACATGTAAACTAAAACTTCTAGGCTCAAGTTATATAAATTGAAGTCCATGCATAATAATCCATTCAGTTTATAATAATAATAATAATAATAATAATAATAATAATAATAATAATAATAATAATAATATACAAAAATGCATTATATTTTGCTTAATATTTATGTACAACATTTATTACATATATTTTCTTTACAATCATACAAGTACGAATTAATTTTGCATCTTATGATTTTCTTCTACAAAGTGCAAATAAAAAGTAAATCTCTAGCTTTCAAAAGCAAAAATAGGGCAATTTAATCATGATAAAAAATTAATTATAATAAAAAAAAAGTTGCAACCCTACCGTGATTGCCTCATCTATTATGCAACCCTGCGCCGGATTCAGTGGCCTATCTGCCATCTCTCATTCCAGGATAAAAGTAAAACTAATTCAAAACATAAATATTCTAACTTAAAAAAATTATAAAGTCGATTTTAAACAATAAAGTAGCTGATATTTAAGCAATGACGGGGTTGTAAATGAGTCGAGTTTGAACTCAAGTTTTCAGCTCGGTAAAATATTTTGAGTCAAACCGAGCTAACTTGTATATTATCAAGCTTGACATAGATTGTGAATAGACATAAATGAGGTACTGAAAAAGGAGGATAACGAATATGATAAATGTGTGTTTGATCTTCTTCTCTCATCCCGACTCTAATATCTGATCTTCCCATCTCCTTTAGTGTTTATGATTTCTTCGGTTGTAATCCCATCATTACTTTGATTATCGAACGAACATAGTGAGTGATTTGTGAATTCTACTATGTTTTGGTTGTGATTAAACATCAGATCACTTCATACTATGTTAGTACTTCACTACTTTGTAGTTAACTAATAATCAAAAGACAAAAGTCATTGGGGTTTATTATGCTTCATTACTTTGTAAGTTGTAACTATAAATTGAAGCCCAATAACATTACAGCCCAACTCAACTTATAGCTATACATTTATTCATAGAGGTGCACAAAAAACCCGAACCCGGAACCGGAGCCGAAAAAAATATCCGGAACCGGTTTTTTTTATACCCGAGTTTTTAATACCGAACCCGTACCCGACCCTACCCGTATGGTACAGATAGGGTATGCATTTTAGTACCAAAGCCCGTACCCGGAATCGGACCCGATTTATACTCGGTAATACACAAAACCCAGAACCGGTTACATACCCGGAAACCGGTTTTTCCAATACCCGAAACTGGGGTTTTCAAATACCCGATCTATACCCGAAAAATACCTGAAAAATACCCGAAAATACCCATAAAAATTGTAACCCCTTAAAAAAATCCAATCTATATCCGAAAAAACCCCCAAAAAAGGGTTTTTTCAATACCCGAAAATAGGGTATTCAAATACCTGGTTTTAGAATACCCGGTTCCATACCTGACCCGAACCCGATGCATAGGCTATGGTTTTTAGAGACAATACCCGGACCCGACCCGGGTATCACCAATACCCGATTTTCCAATACCAGGTCATGCACGAACCCGGTTCCATACCTGAACCCGGATATTTGAAAAACCCGATTTGTGCACCTCTATTTATTCATTTATACATGGTCCCATAGAGGTGTAAAAAGAACAGCAAACCGACTCGAACCGGTTTGACAAGCAAACCGGTTTATGAACCGACCCGAACCGCCGGTTTCTTTTGAACAACCAAACTGGTTTTAAAACGGGACCGGTTTGAGGAAAACCAGTCTTAAACTAGTTCTAAACCGAACCGAACCGAACCGAACCGTCCTGGACCAGGTCGACATCTCTTGCTCCTAAACCAGTTTCTAAACCAAACCGGTTTTGACCAAACCGGTTCGGTTTGGGAAAAAACCGGTTTTGTACACCTCTAGTCCTTACTCCTTAGAGCATTTGCATTGCAAAACACCCATTTTTGTTTCAAACAGCCAACCCAGCATGTCACATCATATTTTAAGCCAACCTACAAAAGCTTTATTTCTCCTCCAATGGTTATTACACGTTCTTGCTTTAAACCATCACCTCATCACCTACTGTTTACTTTGTTTAATATAAAATTAATATGAATGAGCCCACAATCAAGTGTTTGTTGTTGTTCTTGTGGTTTGTAACATTTGCTTGTAAGTCTAAACGATGCCATGTGGGCACCGTTGAAGATGCTCTTAGAGGTTCATATGATATCGTAGATATTCTTTTATTGTTCTAAAACTTGATGTAATCAAGGTTTTTTTACCAATCAAGACAGCGATATTTGAGTCGATCCCCAAAAGAAATAAGTCATTTACATCTCTCATCTTAAATATTTATCACAATTGAATTTAACGTAGCTTGGTTAAAATTGTCACTTTAGTTCAAAGGTTTATTATCTTCACCTGAGAGACAATACGGTTTCCACATTTTGTCATTTCAGTCTAATTCATTAACACTGTCGCAACTTTTCTGGAATATGTAATATACATGGAATCGAATATTGGTGTATTTATTGTATGTTTATTACACAACTTACCCGTATGCTATAACTCGTTAAACCAACAGTGATATATTTTTGGTCCTTTGGTAGCCATGTAAGGATAATTTCGGTATAGTAGTGGTTCCAAACCGATACCATATCGAAAAATACTGAAAGCGGCTGAAAGTATAAATAAGATACCATACCGAATTGCCAGCTCGGTACTAATAATCGATATCACTGAAACATCTGAAAAATGCCAAAACCGACTGCCCTGAAATGAAAAACATGAATAATGAATACCAGTACTCGTATCAATGGGTACTCGGGCGGTATCAATATCGGTTGAGAAAAAAGTGCTTAGTTGAGGTTTACGTTGTGTTTATTAGCAATTTAAATTTATTTGAATAAAATGCTATAGAAATTTAGAAAAAAAACTTATAAATATGAAGAAAATAAGTTAATTGTAGGTATTACGTAACTCCATCTTCTTGATAGTTATACTTTATTTCGTACAAAGTAGATGGAAATGATCCAAAGATGAAGAACTAAAATATGTATTTATTGGGCAAATGTATGTTACGTTTAGTGAAAAAAAAATCTGAATTTTGGTATAAATCCGAAAAACAAATATTCAAGACGGTGTTAATGATTACTTATTAGGCATATCTCGTTTCTTAGTTTGTCATGTATCTATATGATTCCGTGAATGCTTTGTCTTCTTATTATTTAATTATATTGTACTTCCATATAATATAAGAAAATATAAGAGAAAAAAAAATATAAACAAATATTTCTCACTACATGTACGTACCATTGTTGTAAAAATAAAAAAAGTAAACAATAATAATATTGAGTTATACGTCTTAACCTATTTAAATTTTTAATAGCTTTATTCTTTAACAACTTATTTTTGTTAATTAAAAAAGAAAAAAAAAAACTAAATAGGTGGCTGTTATTACTTTTTCTTCTCAAAATTTCAAAATATAGATTTTATTAAAAGTAGAGTTGTATTCGAACTCCTTCACATGCTAAGTCCTTCATATATTAAGGTAATTTAGAGTCTGATTCCGAGCTTGATTGAAGAGATAAAGTCAGTGGGTTTCCTTTGAATTAGAATGGGTCCAAAATAAAAGGGTTAACGTGGGATGATTGGAGAAGGTTTCAGTTGTAATCTATGTGTTTTTGTCGTTTGTTTGTTTTTGTTTCTTGGGTGTACATGTTTGAGTTTTGTCACTTACGTGGTGGCACGGGTGTATTGTATTTGACGGTTCTGGTGTCTTGCTAGTTATTAATAATTTTTTCGTTGGCTGTTGAAAAAAATTTGGAGTGTTATTGGTTTGTGGATTTAAGCACTTTTTTACATACTTTTATTTAAAAAAGTTATGCATGGTATTCTGAAAAGCTTTACTTATATTATAACATAATAATCATAACTTTAAATAACTAAACGACAATGATATATAAATAATAAAGTTGAGAAGTGGAGTCCATGCAATGATGCAATCATGTTCATCTTCACAACATTTGTCCTAGATGATATTATAAAACACTAGTATACATAAAAATGAAGTAAAAAAAACCTTGACAATTATAATTAATTCATCAAAATATAAGTTTGTTTAAAAAAAGTGTGATTATAAAACCATTTGAGTCTATTAAAATTACATACTAGTTCAATTTGAGCATATTCAAATAATAAAATGGATATGTTTTGAGTTACATAATTTGTGACTTTAAATGAGTTCAAAGGGTGGATATTATACCGTTCTGTCGCCACCATCACCGTCGCCATTTCCAACATCTCCGCCAACATGACCGCTATCTCCACCATTTGTTGCAATTAGTGGCCATAAAATAAAAAATTACAGGTGAACCCTTTTTAATACGGTTTTTTTTTCAAAACAACGCATTAATTTGAAAGCGAATCATTTTTATTCAAGACTCGTTTTGTACGTAACAAATTGATGTTGTTTTAAGTGATTCATTTTGAGTTCTGTAACTCATTTTTTACCAAAATTGTTTGATTAATTTTTTGTAGCATAATAATTATTTAACTATTTTATTGTAACTTTATATATAATAAATATTATTATATAAATATATAATATATTATAACATTAAATTAAAAATTTTATAAATAACACGCTCGCTTTTTATATAACATAATATATATTATTTAACTATTTTTATTGTAATTTTATATACAATAAATATTAAATATATATATATATATATATATACTTATAACATTAAATTAAAATTTTTATAAATAACAAGCTCGTTTGTACTCACGAACCAACCCGAGTTCAATATTATACTACCATGTTTTAACATTTTAAGACTCGAGCTCATTTAATCTCGAATCAACTCAAGCTCATTTTTCACTTTCAACCCTATAAAATATACTAATTGTTACTCACAAAACAACACTATAAAATCAAGAAAATTACAACAAACACAACTTGGGTTGTAACTTGTAACTCTCTCTTTTAACAATCTGTGTACCAACATTAACTGATGGCAACATCACAACAAACAAATATTCCGGTCTGTGATTCCGGTACAGCCGCGGTGGAAGAAGAATTATTATTAGAAAGAAAAGACGGAAACCGTAGATTAATATTAACATGGAATGTGTTCAGTGAAGAAGCAAGGAAGTTTGGGTAAATTGCAGGGCCAATGGTGGCTGTGACACTGTCACAGTTTTTGGTGCAAATTATCACCATCATGATCGTCGGTCGCATTGGCGAACTTGCGCTTTCGAGCACTTCCATTGCCATTTCCATTACTAGTGTCACTGGTTTCAGTTTACTTGTTAGTTCTTGATTTATTTGTCAATGCCAGTTTAGTTTTCTAGTTAGAAAACTGATGGAGATGAGTAAACAAGACGTGCTCGAGCTTGACTAGGCTTGAGCTCGGCTCGTGGGTTGTTATGTATTAATTTATTTATATACATTTTTAATTATTTTTATATATTTTGAGAAAACTTTAATGAGCTGACTGAGTAGAAACTTAAAAGTATACTGGGCTCATTAAAGCTTGACGAGGCTAAACGATCCACCTGTTCAAACAAGGGCCCGATATCGAGAGGGGCCAGAAATTTTTTAAATTTTTTATACATATATAAAAATAAAGTTTATACCGATATATATATATATATATATATATAGGATCAGGATCATGTGAGAACTTTTTGGGAATTGAGAATTATGAGAACCATTTTGGACCACAAAAAAACCCAAAAATAATAAAAATCATAAAACAAAAAAAAACACAAAAATAAAAAAAGTAAAAAAACCAAAGTTCTTATTTATCATCCCGGTTTCTAAAAAAAAAACGTAAAAAAAATTTTCTCGGTTTAGCTAAATTATACATATACATATATGTACACACATGTTTTTTTCCTATACACATATGTATAATTTAAGGTAAATGATAATGTACATATGTGTACATTACATAACTAGAGATTAAATAAAAGTATACATATGTGTATAGGTATAATACGAATTAAAAAGAAAAAAAAATCGGTTTTTTTATTATATATGTACACACATGTTTTTTCCTATACACATATGTATAATTTAAGGTAACATATGTGTATATTACGTAACTAGAGATTAAATGAAAGTATACATATGTGTATAGGTATAATACGAATTAAAAAGAAAAAAAAATATTCGGTTTTTTTTTAATGAAACCGGAATAAAATATAAGAATTTTGGTTTTTTTACTTTTTTAAAATTTTCGGTTTTGTTTGTTTTATAATTTTTTTAGAGGAGTTTTTTAGTGGTCCAAAATGGTTCTCAAAGTTCTCAATTTGCCAATGGTTCTCTTAGGATCCTTACCATATATATATATATATATCTACATTAAGAGATGGGTGAGTCAGCCACATAATATGCGGTTTTAAAGCACTTGAGCTCATAATAGGCCTAGTTAATAGTTATAAAGAGTAATTCAGTCTGGTTAAACACTTAAGAAGCCCACATCAGATAACCAGCATGGACCCGGATAAGACAACATAGTCTGCGTGCTCTCCAAATTTGGAGAGTGCGGTGGTCTAACACACAAAGAAAGTCACCGTTTAAAAAAAATGCCTCTCGATCCATTTAATTTTGTTTTATATTTGTTTATCGCTACAATAACTTTTGTTTTCTTTTTATTGTTCTCACAAAAATCGTCGATCTTTGGTCAAAAAATCTTATATGGGCTTTTTTTAGTACTCATCTGGGGCACCTGAAATCTGAGAGACGGCCCTGCATACAAGCAGTGGCGAAGCTTGTAACAAGAAACCTGGGGGGGGGGGGAGGGGGGGGGACTCAAAATGTATACAAAATTTCACAAACGAAGGGGGCGTGCTCAAATTTTCGGCCGAAAAATGACTAAATTTACACTACGTATAAAAAATTTCGGCTGAAAAAGGCTAAACTTTACACTACGTAAAAAAATTTCAGCCGAAAAGGCTAAATTTTGCACTACGTATAAAAAATTTCGGCCGAAAACGGCTAAATTTACACTAGGTAAAAAAATTTTCGGATGAAAAAGGATAAATTTTCGCTATTGCGTAAAAAAACGGGGGGGGGGGGGGCTAAGCAACCTTCACCATTGCATACAAGGCTCGAACTCGGGCTCAGGCTTGATAACTAAATGAGCTTCATTTGAGGCTCGAGCTTGATATGTCTCGGCTCATATCTAGCTTTTCATCGATCTGATCTCAAGTAGATCGCGAGCAGCTCGACTCATTTGCACTCTTTTATTATAAATTTAAATTAAATCCTAACTCATCAACTATATTTTAAACATTTTGAACCTGCAGATGGGAATGGGAAGTGCACTAGAAACACTATGTGGACAAGCATATGGAGCTCAACAATACAACAAATTCGGAACTCAAGTTTACACAGCTATTTTCTCACTTCTACTGGTCTGCATTCCTCTATCTATATTATGGAACTACATGGAAAACATACTCGTGTTAACGGGCCAAAACCTTTCAATATCGCACGAAGCTGGAATATTCATAACTTGGCTTATTCCTTCACTTTTTGCATATGCAATACTTCAACCACTTAAATATTTCCAAATGCAAAGCATGTTGTTGCCTATGCTCGTTAGCTCAACCGCGGTTTTATGCTTGCATATTCCTGTTTGTTGGTTTTTGGTACATAAAACCGGGTTGAAGAGCATTGGAGCAGCTATATCACTTGATATTACAATGTGGCTAGATGCAGTTTTTTTGTCGGTTTACATGAAATATTCTTCGGCGTGTGAAGCAACCCGTGGTTCTGTATCGCTTGAGGTGTTGTATGGGATCAAAGACTTCTTTAGCTATGCTATCCCATCCACCGTCATGGTTTGGTAAAGTTTTATCTCTTGTTTTAGACCATACGACGGCATGATATGTCTCGGGCTGTAAATTTCTGTCACGACCCGAAGATAACGCGAAATTTGGTTTGGGTCAGTTTCGGGTTGAAACCCGTGAACCCTTTTAGTTAAATGGGTCGTGTTTGGGTCGAACCTGTCAGGTTCGTGGGTTGACCCTTTTAAAACATTTTTTTAAAATTTTTTAAAAGGTATTTTATGTAACAAATTAAATTGGTTGGGTAACTTTATGGTAAATTTTAAACTAAACAGGAAATTGGCATAGAGTTTTTATAATTAAAATGTAATTTTTATATGTACATTTTTTTTTGTTGGAAAAATGTAAATTAAAAATTTTAATATGTGAGAAAAAGATAAAAAAATAAAAAACTTTTGGGTCAACCCGCTTAAACATTATTATTTTTTGTTAGAAACATGAAAATTTAAATTAATAATATTTATAAAAAAAATAAAAAACAAATAAAAAAACCTTTCAAGTTAAACGGGCCATGTTCGGGTCAACCCGAAAATATGCCTGTCTTGTTTGGGTTAACGTGTTCGAGACAATTTTTGGGTTCAGGTCATGTTTGGTTCATGTAAAAATTTCAAGTTCGTGTCTGATTGGGCCCGTCAACCCGTAAACACGACCTGCTTAACAACCCTAAACTCATGTCACATTAGATATAATTGCTAAACATGACTTGCAGCCTTGAAGGGTGGTCATATAATATTGTTGTCTGGTCTTCTACCAAATCCGGAGCTTGAAACTTCAGTTCTTTCAATATGGTACATCACAAACTATTTATTCTTTTTAAACATTAACAAATTTCTATATGCCAAAATAGTTATGATATTAATTTCTTGTTCAACAGTCTCAGTACTACTGCTACATTCTATGCCATATCATACGGGTTCGGGGCTGGCATCAGGTTCGTAAACTCATACTTTTCGAACAACTAACGAGTTAAACGCGGTTTAAAAACTTAAAAGTGGTCCAAATGGCACTGGCAGCACTAGAGTCTCGAATGAGCTAGGGGCCGAAAACCCACAAGGCGCTCGTGTGGCAGTCAACACTGTCCTTATTATTGCCATTGCCGAGACGAGTATAGTTAGCATAAGCATGTTTATTAGTCGACGTGTTTTTGGATACGTTTTCACAAACGAGAAGGAAGTTATCGATTATGTCACAAAAATGGCACCTCTTCTTAGTCTAAACATTATGATGGATTGTCTACAATGAACCCTTTCAGGTTATATATATATTTAAAATTTTTTAAAATTTTAAAAAAAAATATGACAGTTTGATGGTTAGGGGTGTGATTATGAGAGAACTCTATATTACATACATGCAGTCTAATGAAATATATATACTGCATATATGTAATATATGCATATACCACATATATACAGTATATGTAATGTACTAATGTATACTACATATATGTGATATATATACTACTAAATATATGCGGTATATGTATATATTGCATATAACTAGATTGTTTTATTTGTAAATGGAGGCTTCTCATGCATTTGACCCGAATTCACGGGTATGGATCTCACCAAACCCAGATAGCCCTTAAACGGGTTATAACATCTCATTAAATTAAAAATTAATCTCACCAAATATTTGATATGAAAATCCTATAAAATAGGGGTATACTAAAAAATAATATCCGATTTAAAAAAAATATTATTCATAATTAATAAACCAATTTTATAGTAAAATAAAATAAGCGAGTCATGGGTATTACCAAACCCAGATAGCTTTTAAACCGGGTTATAATATTTCGTTTATTTGTAAAACTCTTTCATCATCAAACCGTAAGTATATTATTAACTTCCTTAAAATAAATAAAATTATAATCCAAAAAAATATAGAAGTATTAGAAACGAATAATGCAAAACAACCCCGTAATACGCGGGGATAAAATCTAGTATGTAGTATATATATTTCATTATACTGCATAGATGAAGTATATGTATTATATACTCTCAATCATCAATCATACCCAATATTTCCTACCACAAATAGCCTAGGCTATCATAAATAGGGTCTGGGGAGGAGGGTGGGATGTAGGCACACCTTACCTCTATCCCTAAAGATATATATAGCAGTATATTTTGTAGTATATATATAGCATGTATGTAGTATGGAGTTCTCTAGTTCACGAATAACGAGTTCTCTCATGATCCCGTCCTTTGTTGGTTATAGGTGTTGCGAGAGGCGTCGGATGGCAACATTTAAGGGCTTACATTAATCTAGCAGCATTTTATCTAGCCGGGATCCCGGTTGCTGCTATATTGGGATTTTGCACCTCGCTACGAGGAATAGGCCTATGGATCGGGATACTAGTGGGCGCGTTTATACAAGTTACGCTTCTCGGCATTGTATCGATCCGCACAAATTATGAAAAACAGGTATATAGTAATTAGAAAAACATATAATTAGCCGTGTTTTCTGATATATGCGACGTTTTTATCGTGTAGGTGGCGATGGTGAAGGCGAGGTTATTCGAGGAAGAATCCGCGTTAGCGAGCCCGAGAGTTTAGTTAATATGCCCATGCTAGAAATATTAGTCTCATATGTTTAATATGATATATGTTTCATTAATAATTTGGGTGTAAATAACTTTAAAAAAAATACAATATATATTCCAATGATTTATATACAATGCATATTGCATACTTGAATTCTTCATTTCTTGGACATCATCTTCTTAAATTCTTCAAAATTAACGAATCCATCGCCGTCAGAATCGACAGACTTAATCATATTCGCACAGTTTTCGACGGTGTAATTCTCCCCCAACCGGCTCAATATTTGTTGCAACTCGTTGGCGGAGATCACACCATTGTTGTTTAGATCATAGAGTTTGAAGGCTTCCTTGAGATCACTGATCTCGTCGCATTCTGCAACTCCTTTGCAGAATGCGATAAACTCATCGAGGCTAATGAACCCGTCGGAATCAGTATCGATATCAGCCATTACTCGCTTCACCTCGTCTTGAGACGTGTCGGACCCGAGGGATTTCAGGATGCCGATTAGCTCGTCCTCAGAGATTTTACCGTCGCCATTGAGGTCGAATCGGTTGAATATTTTCGTTACTTCTTCTTTGTCTGTTGGGAATATCGATTGTTTGTTATTTTCTGGCGCCATTTTGTTTCGTTTTGTTTTGTTTTTGGCTTTTGGTTGATATGAGGATGAATATGATGGATGTTTTGATAAAATGTTGAGAATGTGAGGTACAAATGCATGGGAATTTGATGTAGTTGTGATAGATATCGATAACTTCGATAATGTCAGGTATACCTGTTAGTTTGCTAAAATTGCGGTCGGGAATTTCAAATACATTTTACTAATTTAAACTTTTGTACAGTTTTATCACCTAAAGAAATTAAAAATATAAAAACTAAAAGTTACTGGAGTAATATATCACTCTATTACCAAAAGAAAAGGGTAAAATGAAAAACAGGAAATAGTTACGAGCGTAATTTAGGTATACGTGTATTACGTTTTTGGTAATCGGGTAGGGTATTACACTATTACTTAATCTTGTACTCGAATCTAGAGGTGCACAACTGCACAAAATACCCGGTTCTGGACCCAACCTGGAACCGGTTCCTACCCGTACCTGGTACAACCTGGTATTGGGTTTCTCCCGGACCTGGACCCGCTAGAACCGGTTCCACCTTTACTTGGGCAAAACCCGACCCAACCCTACCCGAAACGGCAAAACCCGAAAAAAACCCTGTAAACCCGGTCAAATGCTCGACTATACCCGGAACCGGTTCCTACCTGACCCGGTTTTGACTTTTGTTGACCATACCCAGAACCGGTCCCTACCCAGTTCCAGTTCCTACAAAATACCCGGTAAACCCGGTAAAATGCCCGACTATACCCGAAACCGGTTCCTACCCGACCCGGTTTTGACTTTTGTTGACCATACCCAGAACCGGTTCCTACCCGGTTCCAGTTCCTACAAAATACCCGGTTTGTGCACCTCTACGTATCATATCCGAATACTGAAATTCGAAACAAGTTGTATTGCAATATATCTTGCATTATAAAAGTAGAACAATCTATCTCAACGAGCCGTCAATCAGAGATACTGTTAGCAAGTAACTAGGACCGAACGTTAAAAATAAGGGTTTGGCTAAACATACTTCACCCGGCCACTAATAGTATATAAAAAGCATCTTTACTATAGATACTTTATAAAAACTTTAAACAGCCATCCTTATTATTAATAAATATATAAAACAATACAATACAAAAAGGATATCAGTTAATCACTACAGGTAACCAATTTGTATAAATAGAGTTTAGTATTCTCATAATCTTGACAGACCACATTATTCAACCAAATCAAAAATTACAAGCAGACATCAAAACCGATTTAGGCGACTAAACAACTGTAAAAATAAAAACCAACCGATTAGTAGGTGTAGCCCTTGACAAACATTCCGGTCTTAGCATCCTCACTTTCACCTTCGGCAGAATACTTTCCAAGCTGGGCCAACGAGTTTGCTTTTGCACGGGCCAAAAGCGCTCTCTGGCCCGCTTCTACGTTCTCGGGCCGTCCTTGCCATGCCTTGAGCACGGAGTTTTGAAGGGCGCGTGCGTACGAGAACGACACGTGCCATGGGTTTGGACTTTGGTTCATTGCATGCAGGTTTAGTGTGGCTTCCATTTCTGATTGTCCTCCTGACAAAAACTACATAACCAAAATATCTTTATTTAGAAACTACTTAATTTAAAAGGTTAAAATTTAACTTACACCATGTAACTTACTTTTATATTTTTGTCATTAATAGAAATACCCTCAATTTAAAAATGACGTGGCAGTGTGACATGTCATCATTTTACTTGCCATTGGTGACAAAAAAGTGAAAATTTGAAAATGTTACACACAATGACAAAAAGGTGAAAGCAAGTTGCATTTTTTGATGCAATGACCCCTAATTTTAGGCATGCAAATGAACAAAACGTTCAGTGAACCGCTCGTCGGGAAGTTTGTTTATCTAATAAACGAACGAACATGAAAAAAAAACACTTTTGTTTATTTGATAAAACGAACAAGAAGATGAACACATGTTTCCTTCGTTCATTCATGTATGTTCGTTAACGTTTGTTCGTCTGTGTTCATTTATACTCGTTTATGTTTGTTCAATTACGTTCGTTTGTGTCTGTTTACATTTGTAAACTGTTCGTTTAGACTCTTAGCAAATGAAAACGAACGAACAAAATAGAAAAAAAATTGTCCGATTATGTTCAACAACAACAACAACCCGCCAACAGCAAATCTGTAAGCAGGGTCTGGGGAGGGTGGGATGTAGGCAAACCGTACCTCCATCCCAAAGAATAGAGAGGTTGCTTCCAAAGAGACCCCCGGCTCGAAACCAAATGCATAAGACCAAGTAAAAGGAACACCAAGTTCAACACTAGACCTTTAGGCCATACAGGAGAAACATAAACCTATAGTAGATCAATAAATAGGCAATAGTAAAAAAGTTAAAGTGGTCGTAATAGAGATAATAGAGATTATGTTCATGCTAAAAAAAATTGTCCGATTATGTTCATGCTCGACTAAAGTTAAATGAACGAACATGACCATGCTTACGTTCATGTTCTTTCGGTTCATTTACAGCTTACAAGCCTACCTAATTTTAATACAATAATAATCCAAATCTTTCAACATAAAGATTCAGGAGGTTCACTGCATTAAAAACAGGGCAGTTTTGACCCGTTCCAAAACTTTTACTTGAACCCATTTGACCACATCCAAATTGAGTTGTTAACAAGTAAACGGGTCAAAATTACCACTTAAAGTGGTCAAAATACATACCATGATTCCGGGAACCGCAGGTGGGACGCGCCTCTTGAGCATGGTGAGTGTATATTTAGCAATAGTTTCAGGGTCAGCCTTTTCTTTATGATCTGCCCCTGGTGTAACCATACTGGGCTTAAGCAAAATTCCTTCGAACAAAACATTGTTTTCTGCTAAGTAATAGAAAACCTCGGCCCAAACTCTTTCAGCTACTTCAAGTGTCGTGGCAATCGAGTGGTCCCCGTCGAGCAGGATCTCGGGCTCCACTATTGGCACCAACCCATTGTCCTACATATCACGGCTTTAGTCAACGTTTAATAAGTCAACTAAATTGATTAAAGGCAAAAAAACCTGAGAAATAGCAGCGTAACGTGCGAGTCCCCACGCAGCTTCTTTCACAGCCAAAGCAGACGGACCGCACGGGATGCTGACAACAGTTCTCCTAGAAAAGAACATAAGATGATAATTAATCAATAATATTTAATACTATCTACTACTAATATTATCTGCATACTGATATGATATATAGATATATATAACGCACCACTTAGCAAAACGAGCTCCTTGATTGTAATACTCGGCTGATCTAGAAGCCAACCCATCTAACCCTTGACACCAAGATTCATTGTTGGATCCTGGTAATGGAACCAAACCCTGAAAAACATGTAACATATAATGATATAAATTATACGGTTAATGAACTGTTAACAAGAATCTTGAAAGATTATGCGTCTTGCCTTATCGACTTTGATTCCGGATACAATGTTCTGTTCACGCAAGCAGTCAACCATTTTCTTCCCATCTGTAGTTGACTGATATAGTGTTTCTTCAAATAGGATGGAACCTGATATGTATTGACCTAGGCCCGGTGTGGTCAACAGAAGTTGTCTGTAGGCTTGTCTGTTGGTTTCAGTGTTTTCTAAACCAATTGATGCTAATCTCTTTCCACAAGTTGCATTTGATTCATCAATTGCTAAGATACCACGTCCCGGTGATGCAATCGTTTTCTAATCCAAAATGTAAATAACATTTACTAATTTGCCAAAGATCAAATGTAAATATGTAATTGCTTCTAAATGATATAAAATATAAACTTCACTTCATTTTAACAACATTTTCATTTAGAAAAGGAATCAAAAAGCTAGGTACATGAGCAGTATAAAATAGAATCATGTTCAGTGCATAACAAAAGTCAGCAAAGAAGCATCGCTTTTGAAGAATAAAGCAGTCAAGATCACATTAAAAAATAAATATACTGTCCATTGTGCAAAAAAAGGCATGTGTGGATATGGCATGTCGAATAGACTTTGCATGCTCAACAATGGTACAGAAGTGTCAGACCTGCAGTTTGATCAATCTATTCGACTCGTATAGGCCTGACATCTCGTACCATGACCCGGTGATGCAATTGTTTTTAATCCAAAAAGTTAGTAATTTACCAAAGATCAAAGGTAATTGCTTCTAAATGTTACATACTTCATTTCAAATGATCATAAATACCATTTTAGAAAAGGGATTTAAAAGCTATGTAAATGAGCAGTATAAAATAGAACCATGTTCAGTGCATTAAAAAGGTCAACAAAGAAGCAACACTTTTGAAAAAGAAAGCAGGCAAGATCATGTTCAAGCATAAATATAGTGTCCATTGTGCAAAAAAAGGCATATTTAATATGACCACACAGCCTACCACAACAGTTGCCAAACTAACAATACTTAAAGAGAGATGTTATTCTGACAGCAGACCTCTCACTGTCACCAGCCAGTCAGGGCCTATACGACTAAACGAGTTGAATAAACGTGCTGTGTGCACCGCAGTGGTACGGAAGTGTCAGACCTGCAGTTTGACCAGTCTATTCGACTCGTATAGGCCTGACGTCTCGTACCTATACAAGCCATATAGCCCTATGCGACTTGTATTAATGTCCAGACTTGCGTACCATCCGGGATTCTTGGGTGAAATCACGTGAAAGTATATGTGACAGGATATAAGATTCTACCAAAAATTTGCTGACGCGATGTAATGTTCAACTGAAAATTATTTGACGCGATGTAATATTACCAATACATCTGATGCAATGCAATATTCTACTGAAAATTATTTGACGTGATGTAATATTCTGCCGAAAGTAAGATAAATAGGACTATACGTTTATTCATTTTACCCATTCTCGTTTTCTCTGATTATCTCTAGGGGAGTAAACGAGCTGAGCCGAGCTTGACTAGGCTTGAGATTGGCTCGTTTAACTTACAAAGAGCTCTAGCTCGGCTCCTACTTATTATTTATTATATATATTTTTTAAATTATTTATATATATGTATATATAATATTTAGTTGTTTTTATCATAATTTTATATATAACTAGTTTAGCGTTTCAACGCGAGCGTTACGACGATGAGTTGACACGAATTCGGTCAGTACCGGCTGCGTTCGTAACAATATAGACACCACCGTTGGTAAAATTAGAGGGTTAAAACCCAAAAAATTAATTCGTCAAATTTATAATAACATTAACATATAAGAAAACAAAATATTTAAGACGATTTTTATTTGGTTGGCAAACCTGGGCGGTGGTAAAACCCAAGCGTTGTCGGTCCCGAGCATTGAGACGGTAACTTAACACGAATTCGGTCATTTTGATTACATACCTTACGGTACCATAACTAAAAAAAACGAAAAAATATAAAACTTGAGGTGGATCAACGACCAATTGGGGGGGGGGGGGGGGGTCGGTCGGTAGCGTTGTCGGTCATGGGCTATAAATAAGGCCGTGAGTCTACACGAACTCGGCCGGTTCCTTTTAGATTAGTTATGGTCCCGGAACTAAAAAAACGGCGTTTGGTCAGTTTCCGTTACATTTATTTTGGTAACTAAATTAAAAAAAAAAATCACCAACCAATACAGACCTACGGTGCCGCCAAATGGCCCATAGGCTACTTGCGGCACCAAGCTTGTTAATTATATATAGTAGTAATAATAACAATTATTAAATTAAAATTAAATAAATAATAGTCACGTTTAGGTTCGCTAGCCCACCGAGCTCAATCAGTGAAGCTCGAGCTTAGGCTTGTTTATTAAACAAGCTTATTTTTAGGCTCTATCTCGTTTAAATCGACTTAATTCGAGCTTTTCTCAAGCCAATCTCAACTCAAGTAGCTCGTTTACACCTCTAAATTTGTCTCTATAAGTTTAGTCATGCTACAGAATTATAAACTAACGTCCAATTGCAATTACAGTAAGCCCTAAGATCAACTATTTAAAACTCTAAAAACTAAATTAACAAAAACTAAATACAAAAAATGAATGAATTAATTAAGAGTTAAAGCAATTGACAACACAGTGCGTGAATAACAGAAAGTGTAACAAACTCACGGCGGTTTGAACGAGTTCTTCGGTGTAAGATCCGGCTACACGGATGACACGTGACGGAGGGCGTTGCGGTTGATTGAAGGATGGTTGACTGATTGAAGAAGGTGTGTTTAGTTTTACGAAACTTAATGCAGACGCCATTGATGACGATCTGAGTGTGTGTGTATATAATATAGGGGTTGGTGTGTGGGAGAGTCCGCGTATATATAATAAGACGAAGGTGGTGTGCGGAATTACCGATTATTATTGTTAACGTGATGATGGTACGTGTAATGTCATATTAATGGGACGATTTTACCCTTTCAATGGTATCGTGAAGTCATAACAAGAAACTTTTCACATGTTGAAATGGTGCTTGAGTTAAATATTAAGACCGTACGTTTTTTTTTTTTTTTTTTTTTTTTTTTGTGATGATGGTAGGTGTAATGTCATATTAATGGGACGATTTTACCCTTTCAATGGTATCGTAAAGTCATAACAAGAAACTTTTCACATGTTGAAATGGTGCTTGAGTTAAATATTAAGACCGTACGTAGTAGTTTTTTTTTTTTTTTTTAACGGCCAATAAAGAAAGGGGAATTCTAGAGACACCCCTATTTTTTCCAAAACACCCACCAATACATTTCGTATAGGGCTATGCGAGGCGTATTGATGGGTGTATGGATGTCCCTAGTAGGACCCATAAAGAATATATATATATAACACAAGAAAACAACATACAACAACGGCTAGCAAGGAACTAGTTACACCAAAAGAAAATTCGCCACCAACCTATTACAAACAGTGGCCATGCCACCCAAAAACAAAACCATCAAAACCCAAGCTATACATAACATTTAGATATTAAAAGCGTTCCATCTATCACATGATAAGACCATGCATAGTAGTGGAGGGAGGGCGTAGGGCTCCCTCATTTTTCGCTATTGGTTCATTTGTAAAGGATTCCACCTTCAAAAGTTTTGGGACATTTTGTACAAAAGCGCTGAGAGTGATTGAAGCCCATAGCCACATAGCGCATGTTTTTGGCGCTTTGCACCCTCCATGATGCCCACTATACTTGGTCTAAAGAACGTGTTGTATTGTTTTAGAGGCGTTAAAATTATTTTAAACAAAAAATCAGACGGAGATAAAACGGCTTGAAATCAAACTAAATTGCTTATTTGGTTTTTCATGAAACCGAAATAGGTAATCAATTTTTGGTTAATAAATTTATTTTGGTTAAACCAAGGAAACCGGATTAAGATATTTAGCCAGTAATAACCAAGGAATCTGAAAACCAAACTATTGAATGCCCTCCATCTAAAGCGCTAAAAGATTAGAGAGTCATCAAGGTTAATCTAAAGAATCCGAAAATCTATGCTATAGACGCGCGCACACATCAAACGAAATTCAAGTAGCGAACTTTTATCACCCATACTTGACTTTTATCACCCATATTTTGTAATCGTCTTGTGGTTTATAACCCATACAAATCAGTTCCAAATCCTAACTAGTTTCTAGACCCCTTTATAAAGACCATTGCAGTAGCCAGTAGGCAGTTCGCATATTTAACCAACCAACCAAATTGTCTCTTATACCCACTAGGGATTGCGGCCCCAACTTAACGATCGATATATAACCTAGGGATTAACTGAATATAAACAAACTTGCATAACTTCATACATCAAATGTAAACGCATCACAAGTTCACAGATAACGAACATCAGAGATCACACAATCATAATAAAACATTCATACACAAAGCATTCAACAAAGGCTCATGGCGCCTAACTGGTTATTAAGCAGTTAGCTGGCCATTAACAAGTTCAAAGCAAGCAAAATCATCTAAAACATGATACACATGTTTAAATAACTAAAACTAAATCTTGAAAGATTTTTCTATATTAAATTAAACAAAGTAAAACCAAGTTCAAAAAAGAATTTTACATCCACATAAATAATTTTATAAGCTGAGCCTTTTTAAGTAATGCTAGTAAGAATGGTTACAACTTACAAGTAGTCCAAAATTGGCCAATGCATTAGCTGGTTGCCTTAACAACATTACCAGGACAGATCAAAACCGGTAATCCAACGTTGCCGAAAAACCATAAACGTTTATCAACAGGCACGATACCAGAAGTATTACATCTGCTCCGAGACCAAAATTGTCAATTGAAGGAACGACAAACGGGTTTTTGTAAGATTCAACTTTTCTTCTGCTTCTGCGGCCTTCTCGCGGACCCCACGAACAACGTCCTCGGGAGCTTTCTCAACAAACTGTAGATGGAAAACAAGAGTCAAGAGAATATATATAAGTTCAAAAAAACATACATATACGTATATACAGACACACTAACATCCTAAAAGTGCGAAGCCAAGGGAAAAAGCGCGGTGGCATTTTCGTAACAATGTAATTACGCTACAACACATAAACAAGTAGGGGTGCAAACGAGCCAAGCTGCTCGCGAGCTACTCGAGATCGGCTCGTTAAAAAGCTCGATCGAGCCCAGCTTAATCGAGCCTGAGCTCGAGCCTAAAAGTAAGCTCGTTTAACAAACGAGCCCGAGCCCGAGCTTCACTTATCGAGCTCGAACCGGCTCGTGAGCCTAAACGAGCCTGTCATTTATATAAGTTTTTAAAATATATATTTAATACTTATTAATTAATATATATAATGTTATGAAAAAATAATTAAAATAATTAAATAATATATATTATTTTATACATAAAATTATAATAGAAAAAATATAAAAATAATTATAATTATATAAAAAAATTGTTTATATGTAGTAAACGAGCCGAGCCGAGCTCGAGCTTGAAAATCTACTCTCGAGCCGAGTTCGAGCTTTGAAAATAGAGCTCGAAACGAGCCGAGCTCGAGCTCTGTACAAGTTAAACGAGCCGAGCTCGAGCCTAGTCGAGCTTGGGCTCGGCTCGTCTCGTTTGCACCCCAATAATAAAACAAGTAGCGTAAGAATTATTACACTAGTTGTTTATGTGTTGTAGCGTAATTACCCTATTAGGAGTAATTACGATTATGCCACCGCGTATTTTCCTCCGTTTCACACGACAAAAACGATTTGCATTTGATCTTTACACTGTGTGTGTGTCGCAAACGAGATAGTTGATGGTATGCCGTGAAATAATTACCTTGGGAGAACTTAAACGAGCCACAAGAGCGTTATATTCGGTTTGCATCTTTGAAAGGCGTTTGGTTAATCGTTGAACTTCTGCAGAAATATCTACCATATCTGCAAGAGGAAGATACGCCTCTAGACCTTCTCCAGCAACAAGATGAACACATTGATTTGCATCCCCTGAATCAACATAAAAAAGGAATTTAAATTCTATAACAATTTATTTATAAAACAAACACACAATGTGAGGAAGAATTTAATAAATGGTGAGGGTAGACCTGGGGGTAAATCTGTAAAATGGATACTTTGCATATCGAGTCTGGATAGAAGAGCCAGTACATCCTTTTCTCTCTGTCATAAAAAAAATGATTAACGAGAAATGGGTTTAATCGAAACAGGTTTGGATCAGCCTTGTGGGTTGACTTTAGATGTGAGCATGGGTTGGTTTTGGGCTCAAACCAAAAACCGAAAATTCAGTTTTCGAGTTTCTAAAAACTGTCCGGTTTTGGTTTGTGTTCGGTTTGGTATGAGTTCTTTCGGTTTTAGCATTTGGGATTGAAACTTTTGGGCTGGAAAAAAAATTGGCCCAAAATAATAATGTGTCCCTAAATGTTTTTGTTAGTTGAAAATTAATTGGTTATTATACATTTGGGCTAAAATATTGGGGTTATACAATTTATTAAATTCTTATAAATTACTTAACATTCAAAATAACAAATAAAAAAACCATACATTCAGTTCGGTTTGGTTTTTTCAGTTTTAGTTGCATACAAAACCGAAACCGAAATTCGCTTTATACAAAATTATAAAACAAATTGGTTTCTGTTTGGGGTTCGGTTATTTCGGGTTGGTTTTTGTAACATTTATTTCAACCTTTGTTAAAGTGGTAGGGATTTGCATAAACAGGTATCACGGCCTCACGGGTACTTACAGAAATATACTGGACAACTTCTGAATTAGCAACAACTGATACAGATATCCTTTTTGCAGGCTCAACAGAATATTCAGCCCTCACATTTCTTATTGCACGTGTCTAAATAAAAAATAAAACGAATCATTAATGTTCTAACTTTCATATAACATAAGTTATCACATAAAGTATATAATACCAAAATTATAAGCTCACCAAAGCTTGCAAATTTTCAAATCTTTTTATGGCAGTAAGATTCCTTGGAAGTGAAGTAAGAGGCCATGGAGACACTATTAGAGCTTCTTTCCTATTAGGAAGTGCCTGAAAACAGTAACTTATAAAAATATTATACAATATAATTAAATAGAAAGAAAATCAGTATAATTTCTAGTTCATTATTAAACGACCAGACACAAAACAAATAAACGAACTGAGTTTTCATGTTCATGTTCATTCGTTAAGACAGCGAGCGTGTTCGTGTTCGTTTATGTTCATTTGCTAAGAGTATACACGAATGATTCATGAACGTAAATGAACAACCATAATTGAGCGAACAGAACACTAACTAAAAGTAAATGTGTCAATCAATCCGTTGAGCCTAAAAAATTAATAAAACTAGACTAAGTTAACTAGTGATACTTTATTTTCATAAAACTAGTGGACATAAAATATATAAATGAATACATACATGAACAAACTTAAACAAACATAAAGGAACGTTCATTAATCACGTTAATGAACGTAAATGAACAGACGAGGCATCTGTTCATGTTCGTTTGTTTAACTAAATGAACAAAAACTGTTGCTCGTGTTCATTCATTTAGAACGTTTGGTTTATTTAAAGACCTATTCATTATTAAAGTTAATACTTAGTTAATTACCTGCCATAATTCTTCCGTAACAAAGGGCATAAACGGATGGAGCATTTTTAATATATTTTCATAAACGTATAAAAGAACTGCTTGGGAAATAGAGGCAATTTGTTTATCTTCTGATTGGTAAAGATGTGCTTTGCTTGCTTCAATATACCTGCAGCAGAAGCATATAAATAGTATCTAAAATATAAGCTTTTATGGCAGTAATGTTTGAATCTGGAACTAATTTCTTAAGACTATAAATGAAGAAATGTAGAATATTACCAATCGGCAAAGTCACCCCAAAAGAAATCATATAGTTCCCGTGCAATATCATTATAGAAAAACTTGTCATAACTACTTGTGACCGCATCAACGAGTATGTGCAGTTTTGAAACCTGCATATATGACGTTAATTATAAAAAAGGTAAAAAGATAATAATAAAATAATAGGTTTCTGTTGCTTATAGTTATCGAAAGATCCAACTTACCACCCAATACTCTGGTAAAGGCAGCCCAATCAGATGCTCTTCCTTATCAAACTTAAAATTGTATAAAAATTTAAGTATATAAATAAATTAAACATTATCAGAAAAAAAATTGCAAAAAGAACATTAAGTAAACCTTATGGGCCAGTAAACCTTCCCAAGCTGACGTGTCACTTGGATTAGGTAAATTTTGCATAACAAACTTGCCAGCATTCCATAATTTGTTTGTAAAGGCTTTATTAGATGTTAGTCTCTCGGTTGATAAATTTAGATCCTGGAAACATGTAATGTGAATTAATAATATTAAATTAATAATAATAATAAACAGGAATAAATTCATATATCCCCTCAAAACTTGATATAATATCATAATTACCTAAAAGAAAATGTTAATATCAAAAGTTAATTACATAGATGGTCCCTGTGATTTGCACAAAGTAATAAGTTTAGGTACTAAGCAAAAAAAGTAACAACTAACAAGTCGGTACTTTCAGTTATGTAACGAGACGGGTATTAACACTAACAGACGTAAAATTTTCTGTCTAGTTGAAGGGCATTTTAGTCATTTCACAGGTGGGGGACTAATTACGTAACTGACTAAGATTGTTTTATACTTGAGGGACTATTTCTGTACTTTACATAAAATATCAAAATATTACAAAAAAAAGTCCCTGTGGTTACGTGAATGGGTATTTTAGTCCTTTTAACTCAACAGAAAAAACTAACAGAAACCTGTGGTTTCTTTCAAAACCTGTTACTTTTCCCAAATCACATGGACCATCTGTGTAATTACCTCTAATATCAAATATACGCATTTAGCATTTTTAAATCTATGACATTAATAACCTTCCCTTAAAATATGAATTAGGATATGAGAATTTAGAGTGTAAGGAGCAAGAAGGGTATAATGATCATTTATAAATTGTATTAATGAAATGGGTATATCTCAGATTATTTCTTTGTTTGGGTAGTAAATATGATATCATGCAAGTTCTTAGGGGTATATATGAAATTGCCACATTAAAGTAAACACCAGAAAAAGCACATGTGGCAAACCTGGCCCACAGTTCCTAAAGCAAGTGTAAAACGCAATGCATCAGTGCCAAATTCTTTGATCGTATCTAAAGGATCTATAACGTTTCCTAACGATTTGGACATTTTTCGTCCCTGAAACAGTTACATTCATTATTTAATATACGGTTAGAAATGCATTTACATGAATATGTATCATTTTTATAAGCTAATAACTATTTTATCATGGTATCATACTCACTTGAGAGTCCCGAATAAGTCCATGAAGATAGACGTGTGTAAACGGGACGGTTCCGGTAAACTCAATGCCCATCATCACCATACGTGCCACCCAGAAGAATAGTATGTCATGCCTGTTTGCATACGAGTGCAAATAATATTTCAAACTATTTTTTGCTTAAACACATCAATAGATAAAGAGTCAATCTTTTAGTTTATAAAATGCTGAAACTTTTGATTAAGTTTATTTAAACTTCAGAATATATAATGACAATGCTACATTTGGATTCAGAGACATGACCTCTGAAATGTTGAAGTTAACAAATATCTCTTATCATTTAAATTATACTCCATCTATAATGCACTAATGCAACATTTACATATTAACAAGCATGGTTAACTATCAGTTAAATTTTCTAAAATATTATTATAGGCAAAAAGTTAACTTTGAATTGACATAAATAAAAAGAACAAGAAGAAATACATACCCTGTTTCAAGTACGGATGTTGGATAAAACCGCTTAAAATCCTCAGCGGACACGTCAGGCCATCCCAAAGTACTAAAAGGCCATAAAGAACTACAAGCAAATAAACAATTCTTATAAACATTTCAAACATGAAACTGCAACAGTGAATTCAAATCTTAAGGTAAATCATCTAAACAAACCTTGAAAACCAAGTGTCAAGAACATCTGGATCTTGATATATCTCGACATCTTTTCCATACCTCTGTTGAGCTTGTTTACGAGCATCATCATTACTTCTAGCAACTATATAATGTTCTTCACAGTCTTTACCTGCAATATACCAAACGGGAATCCTGTGGCCCCACCATAATTGTCTGCTAATACACCAATCCTTAATGTTTGATAGCCAGTGGTTATATATCTGAATCACCCAAAAAAGCATCAATTAACCTATTAAGAAACAAATATAACTTCTTTTATGAAATAATAAAGGCTCAATATAATATTATACATACCTTTTCAAATCTTTCAGGCATAATTGTTAATTCACCTTTTCTCACAGCCTCGAGTGCCTTCTCAGCCAAAGGCTCCATTGTCACAAACCATTGTTTGCTCACTAGAGGCTCTATAATCTGATTGAAAAAAACATTACCAAAATTACTTGTTTTCCCTCTATTTTATCCTAATTTGAGCCAGTAAATGAGCCGAACGTTCAGTGAATCTTTTAAGGGGGAAGTTCATTTATGAACAATTATTTAATAAATGAACAAACATGAGCATATGTCTTGTTTTTTCATTTATGTTTGGGAATGTTCGTTTACATTCGTTTATGTTCATTAATATATTCATTTAAATTTTTAAGGTCCATAACAAATTAGTTTAATTTTAATAACCTTTAGACTCAACACATTGTTGTTCACATGACCAAATTTACTTTAACTGATTTTAGCACAGTTATGTTCATTCATTTACGTTTGTGAACTGTTTTATACTATTAACGATCGAACATGAACATGTACATTTCTTAACGAGCGAAACGAACAAGAAAAGTTTGTTCGTTTAGTTGTTATAGTTCATGTTCTCAGTCGTTTATTCGGTTAAAGATAAAAGAACGGACAGCACGTGCTCCGCTCATGTTCATTCTGTTCGTTTACAAGCCTATTCATACCACCTCCAATAAATCTAAGTGGCAAATTTACCTATTTACCCATTGTTTTAACCTAATTTGAGACTTCTATTTTACAAACAGTAATTTTTATTTTCACAAAAAATGTAACTTACTTCTCCACCCCGTTGAGATCGAGGAACTCGTGACGTGTGAGATTCTTTCTTGACTGCTAAGCCTGTTTCTTCAAGTTCTGACCACAATTTCTTTCTTGCCTCAAAACGATCAAGACCGCTGATTTAACACACCAGCAATAAAAATTATTCTTCTTTAATTAAGAATCTTACAAGTTCAAAACTTTTAAATTTTTGTAACCAACCTATATAATCCAGCCACCTCGTTAAGTGTGCCGTCTTTGTTCATAACATTAAGTATAGGAAGACCAAGTTTTCTAGCAAGAAGGTAATCATTATGATCATGCCCCGGGCTTATCTTTAAAACCCCTGTTCCAAAATCTTTATCTACATACTGTCATATAAAACGAAAACCATTTTATCAGTGATACTTTTTGGAAAAATAAATGAAATAATATAGGTCAGCATGTGAACATAGGTACCTTGTCAGCAATAATCGGGACATGACGGCCAAATGTCATTGGAACGATGGCCGCCTTTCCAATAAATTTAGCATATCTTTCATCCTGTAAAGATAATAGTAAATTCAATATTAATATTAATAATTTAACAATGCAGTATGAAGATTTATGATATAAGCAATTATACCTCGGGATTCACAGCGACAGCTGTATCACCAAATAAGGTTTCAGGTCGTGTGGTAGCTATTGTTAAAAAGTCACTCCTACATTGAATTCAAGAAACATAAAGGTCATGCCTTTTCAAACAAGTCAACATGCGTGGAATGTGAAAATAAGAAAATTGAGGGCCGCTTACTTAGAACCTCCAGCAACATGATATTTGATATGATATAGAAAACCGGGTTCTTCAGAGTATTCAACTTCCTAAAACATAATGAACATGTTAATTTTGGAGTTTGAAAATTAAGCAAAATCGATTGAGAAGTAGTTATTAGAGATACAAATGTACCAAGTCAGAAACTGCAGTCTGTAAATTTGGGGACCAGTTAACCATGTAGGAGCCTGCAAAAAATCGATACATAGTGACACTTGTTCTCTTTTTTAAGTAACTTTCTTAAAAAAAGAAGTGGAAATTATTTATACCTTGATAAATAAGCCCTTTCTCATGAAGTTTATTAAAGGCCTCAATAACAGCTTCTGCAACAATTAATAAATATAAGTCATGAAATGTTGTTGATTGAAGTTATGCTGCGCTGCAAACATGTAGAGTTAAATAAGCACGTTTAACATTTAGCTAGTCATCACACATTTAAAGATAGTTATCAAATTATTTGATTAAGAAAACTATCTTACGACTTAGCTGCTCATCAAGTGTGAAACGTTCTCGGGTCCAATCACAAGAAGCACCAAGCCGCCTTATCTGATTTGTAATGGTTCCACCATACCTTCAGATATATCCAAACTAGATCATGTTAAGCACACGCTCCTAATTTGAATGCTAATAACACGAAGGAACCAAAAATAAAATAAGCATACTTTTCCTTCCACTCCCAAACTCGCTTTGCAAACTCCTCTCGACCCATATCAACCCTCTTTATGCCTTCAGATGACAACATTTTTTCAACAACCAACTGCATTTAATGTTTAATAAGTAAAAATGGAATACAACAAACAGATATAGTAGTTTTTAAACACAAACCTGAGTCGCAATCCCAGCATGATCAGTTCCAGGTAGCCAGAGTGTAGGTCTGCCCTTCATCCTGTTGTATCTGATCATAATATCCTGGAGGAACATGTGCCACTAGGGTAAGCAAAAACCTAACCGAAAACCAACGAAACTGAACAGAAATTCATCGATAACCGAATAAACCAAAAATCGGTTATCGGGTATTTTCTGTACTCTCGGTTAACCGAAATTAACAGAACCGGACCATTCATATTTTCATATAAATCTAGGTTTTATAACTCCATTTCATGTATTTCTTGTTTTATACCACCATTTCTTTCTACCTCCATTTCATGTATTTATATCTCCATATTATGTATTTATACCTTCATTTCATGTGTTTATGCATCCATTATATGTATTTCTAAGTAAAAAGTTTATCCCAAATTAGTGTTGGTTATTAACCGAACCGAAATGAAAACCTACTAAAACCGAACCGATTAACCGAAAATCGATTGGTTAATTTGGTTGAGTCTAATAACCTAACCAAACCGAACTGTGCACACCCCTATGTGACAGTGAACTAATGTTTAGCAATATAGCTAACAAACATATAGCACAAAACGGTTATGTTATGTGAGATGACCATGCATCTATCAATCTATGTTTTTAATAACCAATAATAATCCAACCTCAAGAGTAACAAACATAGCATGCCCCATATGCAAAGACCCAGTCACATTCGGAGGCGGCATCGAAACAACAAACGGCGGTTCACTTCCTCCTCCATCTATTCTCGGCTTGAAATAGCCTTGAGAATCCCACCTAGAACCAATTATCAATCATTAAGGCTGTAAACAAACCAAGCCAAACCGAATGAGACCTTGTTCGTGTTCGTCCATTAAGCTGTTGTCGGACAAATGGACGGCTCATGAACACTTTTAACGGACAAAATTTCGTTGTTCGTTGAGGAACTGAGCTTGTTCGTGTTTGTTCATTAACTTTGTAAATGGACGCAAACGAACACAAACGAATGTGACCAGACACGAATGAACATAAACAGACAGAAAGGAACATGCATTAATTTAAGAATTTAAAATCACTAAATGAACACAAAATAACCCAAATTTACAGAAGCACACCACACGATATCCAAAAAACTAAAAAGCTTTACATAGTAATCATAAACATAACTATATCAACAGAGCAATAGAAATAAATAAATTAATTAATTAATTAATATTAAAATTAAGCAAACATACATGTGTAAACGAACGTATCCTAACACACATAAACAAACAAACCTAAACAAATACATTTCCAAACGTTCACGAACACAATTGAACAAGCGCGATCTCTCTTCGCATTTATTCATTAACCTTAACCTTACCGAACGAAACTCTTTGTTCATGTCCCGTACATTTATCAAACGAACAAAGATAAACAAATACATCGCCAAACGTTCACAAACACAATTAAACGAACACAGCAGATGCTGTAATTCGTTCGTTAAGCTTACCTACCAAACGAACATAAACAAATAAATCACCAAACGTTCACAGACACAATTGAACAAACACGACCTCTGTTCGTATTCGTTCATTAACCTTAACCTTACCGAACAAATAAATTGCTTTAACGTCCGTTCCGAACATAAACATTACATACAATTAGTCAATTACAATAAAAACTTGAACCGAATGAACTACCAATTGTATATCCGCTCCTCGGAAGTAAAATCGAACGATTTCGCAATCTCCGGAGACGTAAACACTCCATTTTCCGATGCAGCAACTGTAATTAACAAGCAAACAACTACAATTAGATACAGATTTCTCAAAACCTAACGAAAACCCTAAATTAATTACCTGCTGATGCTACGAACAACCTCGGTTTAGATATTCGAAAATGAAATCTGGATAAAGCGGCAGTGCGACGGTGAGTTGAGAAGAGAACGGGATTGAGTTTGTATAAAGAGGATGGAGATAATAATAAGAGGTTGGGGGTGGTGTTGGAGAACAACGCCATTGAAGCAGCAAAACCCCGTGCAGAGCAGTTTGGGGGTTTTTTCGTGGGAAATAAAAGGCGTGGGGAAGATAAAGATGTGGAAGGTTTGATCCGGTTCGGTTTATTCGGTTAGTTTTTCGGTTTGGTTTATTTTTGTTTTTATTTTTGGAACGAACGAATGAACTTTATTATGTGTATGGCATAGTTGCTTCACTCTGGTTAGACTGTATTGTTTAGCCGTAGCTTCAGGGTGTGACTTGGGCGTTGCTCGGACTTCCATGAAACCATATCGTCGGCTGTAGAGTTGCACAACTCGGTTTAAAACTTAAAACCGGTTTGGGTTAAAACCGGTTCGGTTTGGTCAACGAAAGTCAAACCGGTTTCTGATCAGTTTCGGTTCGGGTTTTAATCGGTTTTAGTTCGGGTTTTGACCGGTTTTTGCCCGGTTTTGGCCAGTTTCGATTCGGTCAACCAGTTTGAAACTGGTTTTGGTGAAGAAAACTACAAACCGGTTCCATACCTACGGTTTCAATCGGTTCCAAACCGGTTTCTACATAATTGGTTTCAAGCCGGTTTGGTTTCGGTTCAGTTTTCGGGTCAGTTCGGTTAACCGGTTTATTTGCCCACCTCTAGTCGGCTGGCAATTGACAGTCGTTGTGTCACCATAAGAGCATAACTCTCTGGTGTAACACGGTGAGACGAAAACCAGGGTGGGCTAAGGATTCGAATTGACAACCTCGCAAGGCCTAGATCAAATCATTCATTGTCATAATCCACATTTCACTAGTGTGGATCGAACTTGGGTCTCCATTAGAGAACCCAAACCTCCTACCACTATGCCACGAGCGGAGATTTTTACGGTTTGATTAATTTCGGTTAAATAATCAAAATCCAACTTGGGCTAAAACTTTTATTTATAGATATATATGAAATGAATGTATAAATATATAAATGATGGTAGTAAGCATGAAATACACAAAATTGAGGTATAAAAGCTAGAAATATATGAAAATATGTATGGTTTGATTCGGTTCAATTAATTTCGGTTAACCGAGGGTACAAAACATAACTTATAACCGTTTTTCGGTTAATTTCAGTTCAGTTTTGTCAGTTTTCAATTCAGTTATTGCTCACACCTACTAGGTGGTAAGTATTTCACTTATTGGCCCTTGATATATAGGTTGGGTTATGTTTGGTTATAAGTCTCAACTGCCTAAGTACTCGGTTTTCGGTTAATCGGTTTGCTGTAGTCGGCTAGTTTTTTTTAGTATTCGGTTTAGTTCAGTTAACTTCGGTCAAATAATCATCAAACTTGGGCTAAAACTTTTACTTGGAAAAACGAAATGGGTGCTCGAGAGCATATAGTGTTCCATGTGGTGAATATAGCATGTTGGAGAGTATGGAAAGCCCGGGACTAGAAACTGGTTGAAGATAAAAATAAAAAAAAAAAAAGGTTAGGACATAAGACATAATTAGAGGGGGGGGTAGCGGTTTTCTGGTTGTTATAAAAATAGGTTTAAGTTTAAGATGATAGATTGGTCAAATTGGTGTAAATTTAACTTAAGATAAGCTCGTTTTTTGGTGTGGTTATTCTCCGGCTTGTAGAGGGGGCTGGCGATTTTCTAGTTATAAAAGTTTATAGTTAAGAAGAAAAAGAAACATATGAAATGGAAGCATAAAAGTATATAAAAATATGAATGACTTGATTCAATTTGGTCGTACCAAATTGAACATTCCAACGCTTTTTTAACTTTTCTTTTGTAATTAAAGGGATTCATAAATTTCCAAAAACACATACTTTCAAATTCTAACTCCTTTCTTATCTAAACGAACACGCCATGTCATGGGATTTAAATTCTAATTCCTTCAAATTTCTATGAATTCCGCAAACCAAATGTTGCCTAAGACATAGGTGGTGTGCGAAACTACTAATTAATGTGGTAGATGTAATGTCAAAATGATATATTTCGAGTTATTTAAAACCAGCTTGAAATCCAACTGAATTACTTGTTCATTTTTTATAAACTAAATACAGAAGGTAACTGATTTTTGGTTAATAAAAACATTTCGGTAAAGCAAGGAAACCGGATTCAAATATTTAGCCCGTTACAAAACCAAGCAATCCGAAAACCAAACCATTGAACGTCCTCCAAGTTAACAATCGGGTTTTCGGTTTGACGCCGAATTTTAACAAGGTACGCTAGACGGTCTATGTGTGAGTTTAAATTTTACATTTATTACTATTTCAAAAAGAACAAAAGTAAATATTTTTCTTAACCGGTTATTTAACAGTGACAAAGCCAAACCAAACAGTATAAATCTCAAACCGACCAACTTGCTTCGGGTTGAATAGTTTACTCTATAGTGTTAAAAGACCATTCCACATCCAAGTAACAAAAACAAAAAATGAAAACACAAAATGTCCAAAAATACTCCATAAAACCATCCATTCCATAAACAATTCAATACAACGCATAACTGGTTTTAACTTGCAAAGTATTATTAAACAACAGTAACAATAAAATCACATCTAGAAAAACAAAATATCCCAAAAATGATCCACAAATTAGTTGGATTTGATTAAAGATGCACACCCATTGCAATGAAATACCTCTAAAATCACATCTTTTTCGATAGAATTCGACCAAAATTTAAAGCTGCAGAATATTCATAAAGTTAACATAAAAAATCAAGAAACTTGTATAATAAGTATATAAATGACAGTAAATAGGTGATGTCAATTTTAGGAGTATGCATGGTGCGGTTTTAGACTAAAACTAAACCAAAAACCAAAACTTCGGTTTTTGGATTTTTGAAACCATTCGGTTTCTGTTTTTTCGGTTTTCGGTTCGGTTTTAGGCTAAAACTAAACCAAAAACCAAAACTTCGGTTTTTGGATTTTTGAAACCATTCAGTTTCTGTTATTTCGGTTCGGTTTTGGTTTTTTCCATTTGAGCTTCAAATTTTAGGCCAAAAAAAAGTTGCGAAGAAATAATTAATACATGTATAAATAATTTTGTTAATTGTTAACTAGTTGATAGTTATACATTTGGTCAAAATATTGGAGTTACATATTTATTAAATTCTTATTGATTATTTAAAATAAAAAATAAAAATTTAGATATTCGGTGCGGTTCGGTTTTTTCGGTTTTTATTTCATGCAAAACCAAAACCGAACCGTAAGTTCGGTTTCTACAAAAACATAAAACCAAACCGTCGGTTTTTGTTTCAGTTTGGATTTTTCGGTTTTTTCGGTTTCTTGCACACCCCTAGGTGATGAAATAATATATATTACCTTTTAAACAGCATCTTTAAAATTTCTGTTTCTTCTTTTTATTGCTTTTATTTATAGTTCCTTCATACGCCATACGCCGTTGAGCATCTATCTTCAGCTCATTCAACCGCAACTTTCTTCTTTGTTTCCTTGACAACTCCTTCTGATCATCATTTTCCACATCCGGTTCTGACTTTTCATGCATTTCAGTTTCGGTTTGACCAGCTCCGTGTTTACGCTTCTTGCTGCCCTGGGTTTGACCATCAGACGACTCGCCTCGAATAAGAGCTTTAATCCTCTTCCTGTGCTCTTTTCTCTTATGATGTGGCACAACAAACTCGTCGTCTCTGTAAGTAGCCAACTTCTTTAACGGAACTAACTGATTTAACTCCTTTTCATCCACTATTAAAATCTCCTCCGCTTTTAATCCACATGTGTTTTTATTAACCGGTTTGTATTTAAAACGTGTCCTCAAATCGCCAATCGTATCCTCGCACTCTAATTTTAAATACTCTTCCAACTCCTTTTTAATGAACTCTTCTTCTAACTCAGATCTTTTACTTTTCTCAACTTTATTTTCTAATTTCCCTTCGTTACCCTCGTTTTTAGCCTTCTTTTTCAGGGTCTTTTCTCGAATTGCCAAGAACCCGTCTGCCGACCCGTTTTCATCATCCCATCCTTTTGGAAGCCCGAGTAACTCGTCTTCTTCATCAAAGTTAGGTTTTTCCAACTCACCATCTTCTTCTTCACTACCAAAACCGGGGTCCACGTCATCCGCTTCATAAAAGTTATCATCAAACGCTTTTTTCATCTTCTTATCGTACTCTTCAGGATCAAACTCCTCTTCAAGATCATGTTCATCTAACAAACACTCACCATTTTCACCGATTCCTGCGATTTCTCTAATCTTTCTAAGCCTCTCATTCATTTCTTTCTTTTTTAAGTTTTTCAAACGTTTTAATTCTTCGTTTCTCTCGAACTCGGCTTGTTCCATTCTTTCGTTTTTACTCATTCTTTGCACTTTTCTTGCGTTATCCTTCTTTCTTACCGAACCCTCAACTTGTCTTGAATGACCGAATACTAGATCGCCTGCGTTTTCTTCATACCTGAAATTAAACATTCTTTCATAATCTTCTTGCTTCTCTAACTCTTCTTCATCTTCTAAAACATCTATTTCATCAAGCACACCTCCGTCACCGTTATCTTTTTCTAACCACATCTGTTCTTAAAATAATCCTTCAAAAACTTCTCGTTTTCGTCTAACTTATCATCTTCCTTAAAATACTCATCCAGCTTCTTTTCATACTCATGATTATCTTCATCTTCATTGTTATTTTTTTTCACCGTCAACAGTTCACCATCATCGTCATCGCCATCTTCCGCAGCAACTGCATCTAGAAACTCCTTTCTCGCAACCTCCATCTCTTCAACATAACTCTTTTTCTTGCTTCTAGTGTCTCGTTCTTCATCTTCATCATCAAACTCAGGCCCATATTCAAGTAAATTCTTTGCATTCACATCTTTCAAATACAACTTCTTTTTCTTCTTCTCCTTTTTAACATCCTCAGCCTCGGTTCCATCATCATCTTCTCCGTCATCCGAATCGAATAACTTAGCGTCCTCGCTTTTAAGCAACGGATCCTTATTTCTAACCTTTATTAACGCATCAAAGAACTTCACGTCCTGCTTGGTTGAATAGTTAACAATATCCTCCTCATCGTCAGTTGACTCAACAACATCTTCTTCGTCACTGTCATCGATTAGACCTTGCTTCTTGAGCTCCTCAAACCGCTGCAAATCTTCACGTTTTTTGTTATGCTCAAATCGGCGAGCGTACTCTTTGTTAATTTCAATTTTCGATATATCACCAGCATCGGAGCCACCGTCGTCCTCAAATAGCTTCATCCCCGTTCTTTTAACTCTGTAAACCAAATAATTTAGGTTAGGTTTAAGGGCGTAAGCAAGCCGAGCCAAGCCCGATCTCGTTCAGGCTCAAGCCTGGCTCGTTTTAAATTAAGAGGGCTCGAGCTTGAGTTGTTTTAGTCAACGAGGGCTCGAGCTTGATTCGTTTTAATCTAAGAGAATTCGAGCTTGGCTCGTTTCAGTTAAAGAGAACTTGATCTCGAGCCTGGCTCGTTTAAAGCTAAGCTCGAGCTCAGCCCGTTATAGTTTTCCAAGCTCGAGCTCGGCCCAGGCTCCGCTAAATATTATTATTTGCATATATATTCATTATATAATTTTTATATATAACATAATATAATATTATTTAATAATTGTTATCATATGTTTGTATATAAAAAAATTATTATAAAAAATAAAAACATAAAAAACTCATTTAGGCTTACGAGCCTGCTCGAGCTCGATTAATGAAGCTTCAGCTCGAGCTCGATTCGTGAAGCTTCAGCTCAAGCTCGTTTATTAAATGAGCCTTTATAAAAGCATGAGTGGAGCTCGTTTAAGGTCGACTTGATTTGAATTTTCAGAGTTGTATTTTTAGAGCTCGAGCTCAACATGTTTTAGTTTAATAGGGCTCAATCTCGGCTCTTTTAGAGTTGTATTTTTTAAAGCTCGAGCGCAGCTCATCGGTAGTTTGTCAAGCTCAACTCGAGATCGGCTCGTTAAAAAGCTCAAACGAGCCGAGCTTAATCGAGCCCAAGCCTGAAAATAAGCTCATTTAATAAACAAGCCCGAGCTTCACTTGGAGCTCGAGCACGCTCGCGAGCCTAAACGAGCCTGTCATTTATATAATTTCAAAAAATATGTATTTAATAATTACTAATTAATATATATAATGTTATGAAAAAAATAAATAAAAATAATTAAATAGTATATATTATTTTATACATAAAATTATCATAGAAATAATATATAAAAATAATTATATTTATATAAAAAATACTTGATAAATAGGAAACGAGCCGAGCCCAAGCCAAGCTCAAACTTTAAAATCTACTCACGAGCCGAGCTCGAACTCTGTTTAAGTTAAACAAGCCGAGCTCGAGCCTAGTCGAGCTCGGGCTCGGCACCCCTAAATTGCTCAAGCTCGCTTGGCCTCCCCTCATTTATTACTTAATCATTTTATTTATATGTTTTTATAACTATTTCCATTTACATTTATAAAAAACATTTTATATAAAAACCATATATACAAAGTAATTTAAACCCGCACCCCTGCTCGAGCTCGATACAGCTCAATTCGAGTTTTTAACAAGCCGATCTCGAGGAGCTCACGAGCCGCTCGGCTCATTTAAACTGTAAACAAGTGCAGAGTAAACATTAAGGCAAAAGTCGGATTATAACACTAATCAATTTCAAACATATTATATAAAAACTATATATATACAAAGTAATTTAAACCCGCACCCCTGCTCGAGCTCAATACAGCTCAATTCGAGTTTTTAACGAGCCGATCTCGAGTAGCTCACGAGCCGCTCGGCTCATTTAAACTGTAAACAATTGCAGAGTAAACACTAGGGCAAAAATCGGATTATATGACTAATCAATTTCAAACATATCATTCAAATAAGTTCAATTTGTAGCTGTAAATTAAAATTTGGGCAATTAGGGTTTACAGTTACGGTTAAACATTAATAACTAAATTAATCTAACAAATCGATACGTACCTTGAGTCCTTTAAAGCTTGATTGTTGACACTTGACAGCAGTAGTTGATGATAATGGAACCCTAAAATTAAAAATATGTAATGTTTATAAAATGAATGTAAATTGGGGGTGTTAAGAAGATGTGGGCCCAAAGAAATTGGTTGGGTTGGGCTGATTTATACTTGGGCCGGGCCTTTTATTGTTTCAACTTTCAATTGTTGTTAGATGTAGAGGTGGGTGAAAACCCCGGTTCCATACCTGGCCTGGAACTGGTTCCATCTCTGCTCGGTCAAAACCAACCATACTCGGCCGAAACCCGTAAAAGCTCGAAAAACATGGTTCCTAAAAGTAACTGATTTGCGCACCGCTGGGTAGAGGTGTACAAAAAACGGTTTATCGGACCAAAACCCAATAAAAATTAGAAAAACCCGGTTACTGAAAATAGCTGATTTGAGCACAGTTAGGTAGAGGTGTAAAAAAAGGGTTTCGGCCTAGTAGACCGATACCCAACCCGGCTCGAAACTGGTTTAAAACCTGTTTGGGCCAAGCAGGTTTGTAACCCAACTCAACTCGTAGGTTTGGCACCAGTTCATATTCTTGTTATGTGAGACCGATTTATAACCCGAACGGGTAGTAAAAAACCGGTTTTTTTTGTCCAAAACCGTTTTGTAACCCGCCCCGAATCTGTTTGACTGGTTAAAGTTTCGTCTTTAAAAGCCGGCTTGTAAACCGAACCGGTTTTGACATGGGCTGACCAACCTTGTTTGGGATAAAACCCAATTTGTACATGTCTTTGTTCAAATGGTTTTGGTGTTAGGTTTCTGGCTTTTTTAAGTACATTAATTTCTTTGATTTGGACTAGAAAAATAATATCTGAAGGTGGTAGTGATGGTCAAATTACGATAATGGTAAACTTTGTCGTATAACCACTCGTTAGAAAGAAAAAATTTAACTCGGCCCATGCGTGTTTTGTTCTTGATTAACATATGAATTATGCTTTGTTGGTTATTGATTTCAGTGTTGTAAAAGTCGGATTCCAAGGCCTTGGAATCGGCGATTCCAAGATCCTCGGACATCAACCTTGCCGCCTTTTTCCAACTTGGCCAACATTATTCGCCAAGGTCCAACTCGGTCAAAAGTCAGAGTACTCGGGATTACTCGGCCTCCAAGGTCAACTCGGCCACCAATTTTTATTTTTTTTTATTTTTTTAGTAAAAAAATTAAAAATAACAACAAATCATGAATTTTTGAATTATATATTTTTTTCATATAAATTATGCTTATTTTGATGTGAATTATGCTTGCTTTAACACATATATAATATCCAATAATTATTTCATGTTATATTTGTCATGCCCGAGTACAAGTCGAGTACTCGTCGAGAACTCCGAGTACTCCCCACAAGGGGCTCTGCCGCCTAGGAACCGCCTAGCGAGTTTTACAACACTGATTGATCTAAATTTTAAAAATTTATAAAAACAAAAATGAGGTTTTTTAAATAACTAGATGATCTTAAGTAATCCACACTAGTGATTCATTTCGTCGAATTTGGACTTACACTACATAACAAGTTTGGGTTCAAATGAACTCGTTCACTTTTTCATTCTGTACGTTACGTATATTACCAAAATGAACCCATAGATTTTTCATTAAAATACTAAAATATGATAGAGAATATGAAACAAAAACATTTAAAGGTGGAGTGCTAAATTGCATTTTTCTTAAGTTCTAAGGTCATAACTTCAAATCTTTCTACAACATGTGACCTGACCCGACTCGGATAAAAAATTCAACCCGAGTGCCATATTCGAGTACTAAATATTAGTGAACTCATTGAAAAAAATTGATGGCTCTGTCGCTAAATATAATATAATACAATACATAATATGATATGATATGATGTGACATGATATGATATGATACGATACGATATGATATAATACGATATGATATGTTATTTTATGTTATGTTATGTATATCATATCATAACATAACATGCATGCTATAACATGATATGATATGACATGACATAATATAGATACGATATGATATAATATGATACGATATAATATGATATCCATAACATATCATAATATACATGTTATAACATGACATGACATCACATCATATAACATAATAAAGCAAGTGTAAACAAAGTTATTTTTATAAATTATCATAACATTACAGTTCAAAAAAAAAGTTATCAGAACATAATGAAGTTAGTGTTTGACGTTTTACCCCCCTACACAATTGAATCTTCATAAGATTTCACCTAATACTAATTATTATTATTATTATTATTATTATTATTATTATTATTATTATTATTATTATTATTATTTACATGTCAAACAATTATTATTTTGCTTTAGTTCATTGAACAAATTTTTACTTTAAACATATTAACTGATTTTTCTTTATAGACAATTCAAATACCTTTTTTACTTAATGGTAGTGAAGTCAAATACTTTGTTTCAGGTTGAAAAATTAAAGCCTAAGAAATAAATATTTTAATAAAATTTGAAACAAATATATAAATATTAAATAAACCAGAGGTTGTGTTAGCACAACAACTATTTAAGGGTGTATTTTTATAACAATTAAAAAAAATAAACATACAACATATAACATCATAACAACATAGAATTCCAAAACATTAAAAACTACATGGTGAAAGTAAAAACAAAACAATATTCATAATCTTTTGATGAAGAATCAAGAAGCAGTATCTCCACCAAACACCTGATAACATGAAACAAAAACATTTAGTTTCGATAAACATCTAGAACGCGACACGCAAACATGTTACACAAGTAATACCTTTGTCATCGCAACCATCATCTCATGACGCTTTGCAGTCTTCTCCGCTTGACATTCATCACAATAGTCTTTAAATTCTTTGTCATATTTTTTCGCCTCCCTGAATATTGAACTGCAAATAATAATAACAATAATTGAAAAAATGCAAAAAAAAAAATGACAATTTGCAAAAGTGAATAATAATCACATAGTCACATACCTTCTGCACCACATCACTAAATTAACTCTTCGCCCGGATGTGGTGGCTCGGGCACCATGTCGATGACAACCACGGTATAAACGTGCACATCCAACTGAATTATTAACTTCAATGATTTTCTGTCATGTGTATAAAAAGGGTTAAAAAAATTATTTAACAGTTATAAAAAATTAATAATATATATATATGTGTGTGTATGTGTATGTATACCTCAGGATGTATGTTGGTATGCACATGTTTTTCACACATTGGACTTTCAAAAAACAACTGGCCACCAATAAACTCATAGCCCAAACATATGTTTAATGTTACTTCAGAATCATCCACATGAATATCTGAAAATGATATATGTATTCATAACTATATATAAGTGGTTAATAAAGTTAAAATTAAAATTATAACTTACCCTCTGTAACATCCTGCTGACCCATTCCATACTGAACTATATACCCATGATGGGAATCAAGATTACCTCCAACATCCGGTAACAAAACCGCACCAATATGTTTAACGAAACGTTCGAACAACATATCAAGCATGTCTTTCATGCCAAAGTCATCGAGACATAGTCCAAATTTATTGACTGTGTTTGGCATCATAATGTTGGATCTTGTTGCATGGATCCAATTTATGATATGATTCACCTAAGCAAATAATAATAATAATAATAATAATAATAATAATAATAATAATAATAATAATAAAGTACATAATGACAATATCAAAGGTGGTTATGAACTTATGATTGTTATAATTTAATTACCTCGTGTAATAAAATGCGACAGAAACTCGGCTGCAGCATTTTAAACGAATACACTCCTGGCGCATCTTTGTTCGTTATGCTTCGAATGCTATCGTTTTTGCTAGTGTTCATTTCTTTGATTGCATTTAAAAATGATGGTAGAAAGACCATTGAAGGATTCATTAAGTGTAGGTTTTTGTGCACAGGCTGAAATAAAAAATAATAATAGTAATAATAAAGAAAAAAAATCAAAGCAAATTGTTTATAATGCAATTATGATTTATGTCCATTGCTGAACAAACTTTACCATGTAATGAATATTTTGTTTGTATTCATTGTGCTTCTGGACCTGTTGAAATTGACACAAAGAAAAGGTTAACAAATATGATAAAAATTTAATTAAATACATTAATATAAGCAATAATACACATTTATTAACTTTATTGGTACATGTTAATCATTTATTATAGGCATTAATTTTTATTACAAAAGATATTATTTTAATTAGTTTTTTTATTTTTATTTTTATTTTTTTTAACATAAGAAGAATAAAATGCTATAAAAGCAATAAAATGATCAAATTACAATAGAGAGACATATAAGCGGACAACAAGTTGCACCGTCACTCCCTTTTGTATTTAATAGGTTCAAGATGCAAACGAGCTTAAAACGATAAAATAATAATGATAATTATAATAATAAGCACATTAGCAACTATTATTAATTTACCATACAGAGGCCAGACTGAAATTGATCAATCAGAAGTCATTTTTACTGCAAAATTAGAAGTTAATTATCAATCTAGATGTATTTTACCATTTTAGAATCACTTATTATCACTTCTACACAATCTAATTGGTTTCGGTTTCTTCAATAATTTAAGCACGATTTACATAACTGAGGCATCGTTACAATGAAACAATTCAATCGAACTCAACGTTCGATCGGAATCCAAAAATCGAATCAAGCAAATCAATGCAACAACAAAGGATTATAAACTATTGTCATGTTGTAATTGTAGTTTGAACTAATAATGACATGGTAGGATAGTTGAGGGACCAGTATTGTAACTATGGTAACAACATAGTTGAGGGACCAGTATTGTGTCTAATGTAAACTATGTTGTTGCTACATTTACAATAATGATCACTACCCTACTATGGCGCTATTAGTTCAAACTACAATTACAACCTAACAACGATGGAGAATCTTACTCTACTACGTTCTTCTGCGGTTGAATAACAATGGAGAAGATCCCGCATGAACTTCAGCTTTACATCTCTAGGAGCATTTAATAGATTTCGTGGCAAATGCATCTCAAGAGAGCTGAAAATGGCAGGAGAGAACTCTGAATCACAATCGTCGTAGTTTTCAACCATATGGTCTTGAATAGGCCTTAATTGGATACGGTCGTTCAACGGCATTGCTCCGGGAGCATTATCGTTATCAACGTCTACATGTGCTCTTGAGCTGGAGGGTAACCATGCATTGGTTGACATTGTTAGTTTTATATGATAAACGAGAGAGTTTGAAATTGAGCAAATAACAATTTAGGATTTGGTGATTTAGCAACTTGTAGGGTATTTGATTTATAAAGAGTTTTTTACCCGATCCGTTTTGATTGAATCCGGGTTTGATTTGTTTAATTAAAGTGTAACAGAACAGCGCGTTTTACGGATCAAATACGATTATAATGTTATATGTAATATGTAACATGTGATATGATACGGCTAGATATAAACATGATCACTGGATTACTAGAGCATGACGTCATATATTTTACAAGTTTAAGCTACACTTTTGAAGCATGTATTGATGGTTATATACCATTTTAGTATAGAAAGTTATCGTTTACAATTAATGGAGTTTATGTTTGTTGTATATGAGACGAGCCTAAACCCTTTAGAAGAATAATGGGTGTGTATGCAAGTATGATGATCACGACACACAAGTAGGCCAGTGTACATTATATGACCGCTAGACAATGCTAAGATCCTATCATGATACAAGTTTAAGGATAAACTCGTATACATATAACCGTAAAGTTGTTGATAATGTACAACCCGACCTTGTTTAATTATATTGTGTAGAAAGACTTTTCATGATTTTGATTCGTAACGTCGAATCTAAGCTACATTCCTCAATGCAATATTCGGTAGTTTATAAGCATGTTACTAATGTAGTATTCAACTTTAGATTCACAACTTCATTGTTTGTAACACCTTGATTTTTATATTTACATAATATGGATTAATTAAAATTTTGTGAAATTCAGTTTTAGAATTAATTTAAGTTTCAAGTTTCACATGTAAAATTTCGAGTTTCACATGTGAAAATAACTACAAATGAAAGAACCACAGAAAGTCTGAAGACCAGCGTATGGTGCTTACGCTAGATCCTTTAGGAGTCGTGCTGCCTTAACTAGGCCACGTCAATCGAGGAGGGTCGTTTGTTTACAGAAGATCATTAATTTGCGTGCATGCGTTTCTCAGTCTAAAGTGACTCAGCGTATTTAACGAAAACTTGAAAACAAACAAAACAAAAACAAAGAGTATAAACACACATCCAGATCAACAACAATATTTACCGCTCCTTCACATCTTTCTCTAAAACCCTTCACATTTCCGGCCAAAGATCACACCTTTCCGGATTCCACATCACTTCCCAATGTATAAGAGTGGTAATCTGGAGAAGAATCCATACCGGGCCCGGGTCGGTCTTGCCTGGGTTGATGGTTTGTATCTTGAATCCCCAAACCGACTGCATGCGCAGAAGGATCTACCCTTCTAGAACGTGTCTCTTCACAAGCCCGAAAATAAGCATACGGACCCCACCCTGAAACCGACAAGTAATATTACTAAAACACACATGCGGGTCCCACATATTTACGAATACACAACAAACTAACTACCTTCAGTGTGATACGGGGCAGGAAAGAACTGCAGATAGCAAAACGTGGCAACTATGAGACCTGTAAACCGACGATTTATAAGCGTATTCACAAATCACAATACGGATCAACCCGTTACTAAAGTAAACAGGTCAAAAACGAACCTAAAAGACCACCAGCAAATACGTCTTGCCAATGATGCCAATAGTCATCTACTCGAGAAACAGCCACAAGAGACGCCATTAAAAGTGGAAGGAAAACAATGCATAATTTTGCCACGTGTCCACGCCGGTCAAACACTTTTATTTTTCCTGCGAAGTACAATGCTAAAAACCCTAGCCCTGCGAATGACCCTACAAAGTACAAAATATCATAAACTTCAATAAGCTTAAAGAAAATAATATTGTTAAACAAAAATAAAAAAAGGTAAAAATCTTACATGAAGAGTGACCACTCGGGAAGCTTTTATGACCTTCTCTTATATCACTATTGTTACCGTGACATATAACGTTTCCCCATTTATCATAACTCTGCAACATATCAAAAACAGTTGCATAAGTGTCAATAACAGAAGGTTTAATAATCTACCTTAGAATTTAAAAAAATAAATAAAATTTAGGTTTTATATACATCAATTCCATCAGGAAAGCAACGCCAAAAGAAATCAGGTCTAGGTCGTCCAGTGGCATCTTTTATAGCATCGGTCAAAACGCCCGTTATAAGTATAGAAAATAGCAGACCTGCAAAGTGCAAAAACATTAAAATATGTATTCTAAAAATTAAATAAACAATAAAGTCATGTAAGGTAACCTAAAATTGCATGATGCAGATCATATATGTCTCTCCTCTTGAAATAGATGAACAGAAAGATTAAAATAGGTAACAACACCGCGTACACCTGTAAACCAAAATAATATTGTAGAGTCCTCAACAGTAGTATTTCATGCTGAATTAAAACAAAAATACAATTAGAAACTTACGGGTACAGCCCATAAGGGAACGGTGTTGTCTTTCAATGGATATTTAAGATCCGTCATCATATCCTTGCCAACGAAGCGGTAGAACGGGTGTATGATGTTTAAGCCAATTTCAATGATGACAAGTAACAACAATATAAGCCAATCATGCATGTGAGTTCTAGCCAGTTGTCTTCCATGAGATCTCATGTAAAAAACTTCAAACTCGGCTTCCCCGGGTCTGGCCTGCGGGCCCTGTTAAGATACAGATTCAAGCATATGAGCAATTTTTGCTAATTGGATTAAAAGGAATACTAAACACATAAAAAAGATTATATGCTTTCATGGTATTCTGTTAGTTGAAAGGTGTACACGATTGAATTATATTTCACTTCAATATGTAATGGAAAACTAAATACAACCAACTAACCCTTGAATCTTTGGGAAGTTGGTACTTGCTTTTAAGTGTAAAAGAACCGAACGTTCATGAACTGTTCGGCAGGAAGTTCGTTAATAAACAAACAAACATGAACAAAATTGCTCGTTCATTAAATTAAACGGACATGAACAAAACTGTTAGTTCATTTAATTAAACGAACACAAACAAGGCCATTTTCTTAATGTACAAACATGAACAAAAAGAATTGTTTGCTTATATGTTCGCTTTTGTGTTCGTGTTCGGTTAAAGTTAAATGAATGAACACGAGCATGCCACTGTTTGTGTTCGCTCAGTTCGTTTACAATTTACAGGCCTACATTTAAGTAGGGGTGCAAACAAGCCGAGCCCAAGCTCACTAGGCTAAAGCTGGGCTCACTTTGGTTTACAAGAGCTTGAGTTCAGCTCTATTCAAGTTCGGCAGTGTGAAATTAAAACATATATGTCCAAAAGAGGTAAGCTTTAAAAATACACAAGGCTAAGGCTAAACGAGCTTCCAATACAAGGCTTGAGCTCGATAACTAAACAAACACGAACACAGCCATTTTCTTAATAAACGAGCATGAAGAAAAAGAATTGTTTGCTTATATGTCCGCTTTTGTGTTCGTGCTCGGTTAAAGTTAAATGAACAAACACGAACATGCCACTGTTTGTGTTCGCTCAGTTCGTTTATAGGCCTACAAAAACTTCAAAAAAAAAGCAATAAATTATTCTTTATATTACGTGACAAACATTATAAGTTATATCCTTTATAGGCCTACATTTACAAGAGCTTGAGTTGAGCTCTATTCGAGTTCGGCAGTGTGAAATTAAAACATATATGTCCAAAAGAGGTAAGCCTTAAAAATACACAAGGCATGTTAAGGCTAAACGAGCTTCCTATACAAGGCTTGAGCTCGATAACTAAACGAGCTTTATTTGAGGCTCAGGATCAGCTCGAGCTCGTTTGCACCCCTAGTAATTAGCCAATATCCCTCTTTCTTCACATCAAATCAAACCATTGTCAGTTTAATCCAAATTGAAGAAATTGAAAGCTAATTCATGCTTCATAAACAATCAAAATAACAAAATCACTAACGTTCACAAATCAATAAGATTGTGACTAGGAGATAAAGTTTATCTCTTATGTAACAATTTAACAATAATGCACAAATTCATTTATATTAAAATAATAATAATATGACAACCATATCAAATCTAACAATTATTACTGACCTGAAACATATTCCTCATGACCTGAAAACTCATTCCTCAGCTGCAAAACCAAAACCACAAATTAAGCCAAATTACATAACCTAATTTTTGAATTAAAAAACCCTAGAAAGAATAATTGAATCTTAAAGTATAAAATTAATAATAATTTGTGGTGGTTGAGATTGAGAAGATATTTTCCGACAAAAAATAAAAGTAAAGGTGAAATTCAATTTACCGATAACCGGTGGGACCCACTGTCACTCAAAATTACTCCGTCAAGTGGTGATTGATGAGTGTAACGATGGTGGGTGAGGTTTTAGAGAGAGAAAGAGGGTTTGTTTGCTCGCCGGAGATTGCGGTTTACGGAGGTGGTGAGTGGTCCGAGTGGGAGGCAATAACGTTCATGAGTGAGTTTATTATTATTATTATTATTATTTTGAGAGTTTACATGAATGGTTCATGTAGTATCTTAAGTAGTCACTGGTTCACAATGTGTATTTTAGTCATTACAGTGTTCTTAACAACTTCTTTTTTCTGTTTTTGTAATTACACTAAGAAATACTACGTTTTTTCTATCATATATAATTAAATAATACTCTTTTATATCTTCATCATTGCATTTTTTCTTTTCTTTACTCACAACCACTTTCAAATATATTAAATAATAAATAAAGAGTGAACAGTGTTTCTTCAAATTTGCTCTCTCTCTTTGAAATTTCATCTCTGCTCTACTCATAACCACTATGAACAGTGTTTCTTCAAATTTACTTATATCTTTAATTTTTTTTCTCTGCCCTTCACTCACAACCACATACAACCCTCTAAAAAATTTAGAGATTACCTTCACAATATTTTAGAGGAGCTACCTTCACAATATTTTAGAGGAGCTAGCTCCTCTAAAATATTCTCTGCCCTTCACTCACAACCACATACAACCCTCTAAAAAATTTAGAGATTACCTTCACAATATTTTAGAGGAGCTACCTTCACAATATTTTAGAGGAGCTAGCTCCTCTAAAATATTGTGAAGGTAATCTCTAAATTTTTTAGCTCCTCTAAAATATTGTGAAGGTAATCTTTAAATTTTTTAGAGGGTTGTATGTGGTTGTGAGTGAAGGGCAGAGAAAAAAAATTAAAGATATAAGTAAATTTGAAGAAACACTGTTCATTCTCTGTTTATTTTTTTAATATATTTGAGAGTGTTTGTGTGTGGAGGATAGAGAAAAAAGATAATGATAAAGATGTAAAAAAATATTATTTAATTGCATACGAGAGAGAAAATGTAGTGTTTTTTAGTAAAATTACAGAGATAGAGAAGCTGTCAGGAATGCTGTTTTTAGATAACCTAGAGTTTTACAATCTATTCGAGCTTTGCTCGTTTTGACTTGCGAGTGGTTGAGCTTGACTTGTTTTGACCCCTTTTATGTATCTCGATCTCAGCTCCTGAATCGTGTTTTCAAGCTCGGGCTTGGCTCGTTAATTATTTATTGATTAGTTTATATACACTTTTAATAGTTTTGAGAGAAACCTTAAACGACCCTAGTCCCTAGGATCAGTTCGTTTCAAGCTCTTTTCTAAAGCTCGTGCTCGACTGGTGAATTGTGTTTTCAAGCTCGAGCTCAGGCTCAACTCTTTATTATTTATTAATTAATTTATATAAACATTTGAAAAAAAAACCCTTAAACGAAACTAAGCTCTACTCGAGCTCATGTAGTACCTCAAACGAGCCTAGCTCGGGTCGAGCTCAATTGCGTAGTGTGAAATTAATACATATCTAAAGAGGTAAAAATTTAAAATATTGCATAAGGCTCGAGCTCATTCTCGATGACTAAACTAGCTTTATTTGAGGCTCATGACTTAGCACAAGCTCGTCGGCTAGTTTCGAACAACAACTCGACTTGTTTGCAACCCTAGATGTAATACCGTAACATACTAAATAGCTTTTGGCATGCTGAAAATTTGAAATGGACCGGGGAGTCGTTAAAGTTAATAGGTTTTATGACATTTATAAATAACTATTGTATTGATCAGAGTTATCAATTTAGTCTGCTAAATAAACATTTTTTTAGTGGACTTTTACATACCATGCACATTATGTATCACTAAAGAGTTGCCCATAAATGTCACATGCTAGAACTTAAGAGTATGTTTGACTTGCACAGTTGCACCTTAAAGTCACAAGCTTTAACCATAACTTAATAGTATGTTTATAGTCTTAAGCTTTTGTGTGAAATCACATGGGCACTGCCCATTGAAATAATGTGGTACACATGTATAGTGATATTGGTAGCATAAAATTTATATGATAAAAAAAAAGTGTAACGAGTAGAAGTGAGATGTACATTTGATGATTTGGTTGTTTGGGTACTAAATCTGACACTCGCATTAGAGTTTGAGGATGACCTCCAATTTGCTAAGGTCAAGGGTGCTTTTTAAGACAGCTTTAATTATTTTGTTTCTACTCTATTTAATATAACTATACTATTTTTTAAATAAAATTTACATTTATGATTCATAGAAGAACTTTCAGCTTAATGAAAAAATTAGTATGTATTTAATAATAAAACGGTTTGTTTTATTTAAATACTAAGTTAATAACTCGTGTATTACACGGGCTGAAAAATAATATAATGTCAATAAAAAAATGTTTATATATTTGATATAAGTTATAAGTAAAACCAATCATATAAAACAATTATAATTATTTAAAAAAAACCATAATGCCAGATAATTTAATAAGGTATAACAATTTCTCATAAATTAAATTATATATTACACTAAATATAATAGTGACGAAGGATTAGAACATAAATTATTCATAAAGGAAATAATTCAATGGAAAAAGTTTTCATCGGGTTTGAAAATACAAGTTGTTTCAACAAACTTATTTTGAACCAAATATGAACCCGAACCGCTCGTTCAAATTAACATAAGACTAAAAATGCATGAACAATTAATTTGACTTTTTTAAGTTAGAAAATACTATCATTTAAAATAATTCGTTTCGACTCAAACTCATTTTGATCATAACTCCTTTTTCTCGCCCATTTTGACCCGAACTAATTTGATACTCTTTTAAAAAAACTTGTTTTGACCCAAACTTATTTTACTCAAAAACACATTGATCTAAACTTGTTTTGAACCAAACGCGAATCCGACCCGCCTGTTTAAATTAATATAAAACTAAGAATACATGAATAATGAATTTTATTTTTAAGTTGGAAAATTACTATGATTAAAACAACACGATTCGACCTGAATTTATTCGAATCATAGCCCTTTTTGACATGCATGTTTTGACCTAAACAACTTGACATTCTTTTAAAATAACCTGTTTCGAACCGAACACTTTCCGTTCGTAACCTGTTTCGAGCCGAATTAATTTTACTAAAAAAACAATTGACTTTAACTAAATATAAGCTTGATCCGTCTTTTTAACTTAACATAAAAACTAAGATGACATGAACAATAAATTTTTCTTTGTTTCTATATATAAACTTTTATGTAACATTGAAGCCTTTGCATTTATTTTTAAGAGTCATGTAAAACAAGATGTTGAATCTTACACACATACATATAAAATAACCATGACCATCTTTTAGTTGAAATTAGTCAACTTTGCTCACTTACATATAAAGAAACGACCTTACTTAGTCACAATACCATTGGTTATGTCGTTTACCGACTATGAGCAGATTGGTTTTGTCCATTACGGGTTAATCATAATTGTAACAAAAATTGTCAAAAAGAAAAAAAAAACTTTGAGATAACCATAAAAATAGTATAAGGGCAGATTATTTGTGAAATATTATAAACTGTTTGATAACAAACTGTATCCTTAAACCAGAAATATATCAAACTGCTATAACTTCTTTTCAACCACACTCCAATTTTTATGCCCAAATGTTGCCAACTTGTACATTGTAAAAAAAATTAAACTAATTAATCAAGCTGTTGAATAATGAAATCAGCCGTTCTTTCTAAGGTAATAACTTAATTAAGTTAATTAGAAACTGTTAATAATGTAATTTTAAGAAAGTCATAATTGGTTTAATTGAGGTAATTAATAAATATTATATAGTAATAAATGCATTAATTGTTATATTATATTAATTAAAATAAAAAAATTATTAAATTGAATGAACGGTAATTAAAAAATTAGTTAATTAGGTGGAATATGTATAAATGGAAATTGATTAGTTGGCATTCCATGTGGATGACATATTTGAATGCCATGTGAAACATGTATTGCTTTAATAGATTAGTTAGATTTATTAAAAAAAATTTTGGAACGACCAACTAAGTAATGTCGAGTCTCTGTACGCGGTCCCCACTGGCTAAAGGTAGCCCGAGCGGCCACGAGTCCGAACGGACGGAGCCTCTAGCGATCCACCTATTGAGGGATTCCCCAGATAAAACTCGACCCCCACGCTCGCCAAATGGCACAACAGCAAGGAGCTGGTAAAACCGAGTGAGATCATGACTCGAACCCTGGCAAGCAAGGGTCATCCCTCATATCTCCCATATAAATTGGTGATAGTGAGATTTGAACTCCTACCTCTCACTAGTAAAGTGAGTGCTCAACCATTTAGCCACGTTCAATTTATCGTTAGATTTATTAAATAAGTGTAATGAAAAGCAACCCAACCTTAATTATATTTTTCTCAATAAATGTAATTTATTATTTTTTAGTGGCTAGAAAATAAAAATAATAGTTTTATTTAAAAAATAAACAAGAGAATTTAAAATTATTTAAAAAAACCTATATTCATCAGACATATTTAAATAAGTAATATTAACTTTATATTAAAAAGTTATTTTTTTTAATTAACTCATTTTTAATAAAATTTATACATGTACGCTAAAAAAAAGCCGAACAAGGTTGTGTTTTTAGATTTTTATAAAAACTTAATTATTAAAAGTTATTAGCAAAACTCAAGATTCTACATAAAACTAATTATTGTGAAAGAATAAAGAAAAAGAACTTAAAAACCATTCATATGGTGACATGTGACACCAATATGGGTTGCAAACTAGTTTGTTATTTTTTAGAGGTTTTTTAATATATTTTTTTTCTAAATAGTGAGACAAACCACCATTAGTTCACCTTTATTTTATTTAAAATTTCCATTTAATCTATGAGTTTTATCAAATGTTTTTGGTCAATTACAATTTGATAAGTGTTCTACTCATAAGTTTCTCTGTTTTTTTATAACTATTTAAAATATAATGCTTTATTAAATCTTGAATATATCATCATGACGTGCTTATTTTTTATATGTTTGATACCAATTTTATTTAAAACGAAGTTGTGTGTGATAACTTACAAGTCATCTAAGCACTTACGTGCATGTCATAAAAGTTGTACGCATATTCTATGCCATTTTTTTCCACGGTTCAAAGTCCTCGGTGCAACGCTAATGCGGTTCACGTAAAGGTTTTGATGTTATTTTATAAAATTTCAATGATCACTTTTTCTTTTCACGATTTTTGCACAACAACGCGCGCAAGTTTAATTCTAATTGTTTATTGACTTTATTCCTTCATTCCTTGATAGTATTTTATATTTCTCAAGTATTATTAAATCAATAAAATTGTAATGACAAGTAATTGGGAAAATCATCAAAATAGCTCATCTACAAAATGAGATTCCAACTTTGTCCCCTAAACTTAATATTTTCAAAAATGCCCATCTATAACTTATCTTTGACCATATATTAGGAAATCTAACGTGTCTTTGACGACATGTTAGCATAACACGTTGTCAAAGACGCATTGGATTTCCTAACACATTGTTAAAGACGCCAACACGTCGTCAAAAACGCGTTAGATTTCCTAACATATGGTTAAAGATGAGTTAGGCCTCCAAACACGTAGTCAAAGATATGTTAGCATCAAACGCGTAGTTGAAGATATGTTAGCTTTTTTGTTTGTTTTTTTAATATTATATTTTTATAATTAGTTTTACTTATATTTGTTTTTCTTTTATAACTTTTAATATATAAAATTTTATATTATTTCAAATATTACGACGAGAAATGCTTACTTTTATCTACGGACCGACATAAATTTTATTTAAAACCGAGCGGGGTCAAATTTTATTGAATATTTCGATATTGATTTGGCAAGGCTCGAGTTTGAGTTATTTTATGTCGGTCAGTAGGTAAAAGTAAGCATGTCTCGTCGGTATATTCGAAATAATATAAAACTTTTATATATTAAAAGTTATAAAGAAAATAAATATAAGTTAAACTAGTTATAAAAATATAATATTAAAAAAACAAACAAAAAAACTAACATATCTTCGACTACGCGTTTGATGCTAACATATCTTTGACTACGTGTTTGGAGGCCTAACTCATCTTTAACCATGTGTTAGGAAATCTAACTCGTCTTTGACGACATGTTGGCGTTTTTAACAATGTGTTAGGAAATCCAACGCGTCTTTGACGACGTGCAATGCTAACATGTCGTGTCGTCAAAGACGCGCTAGATTTCCTAATACATGGTCAAAGACGAGTTATAGTCTTATAGAGGACTATTTTTGAAAATATTAAGTTTAGGAAACAAAGTTGAAATCTCATTTTGTAGATGTGCTATTTTAGGGATGTTCCCCAAGTAATTTATAGCTGAGACTAAGAGCTTATGAGGCATAAAAGTCAACTATAACACAAATCTAATCATGATGATGTAACATACAATTAATATTTTTTATTAGTTGGTCACAAATAAATTACTATTTACCTATATAACAAAAGAGTGGGTTTTTGAAGAAACCTTTCTTTTTTATAGTTAACAAAATCTCTTCAAAGTGCCACATGGCAAGTTCTATCATTTTTTAATTAATTTAAATTCAAAATTCAATCTTTCTAATTACTTTTCACCAAAACTTTTGATTTCATTATTTATTTATTAACACAAAAATTGCGATCATTTGAAAAAGACTTTTGTTCTTCAATCACAATAGTTCCATTCAAAACCTAAACAAACCCTAAAACCTTCGTTCTTCAATAAATTTTTTTCTTATAATGTTAAACAAGTATTTTAGTTATAAATTTTACATGCTTTAGAGTGGATTAGCAAGTTCTTTTTGAAGTATTACACCATGTAAGGAGTCAACTCTACAACCCTTCAAGTAACAGTTACTTATTTTGATTTATGAACCAGCTTATATATTTTAAATATATGTGAAATGCTCTAATGTTATGAAAACATTATGTTTTTACTAAAAAACAACTTTTTATAGTAGCAAGTTTATGATCTCATTTGAATATAGTAGCAACTTCAAATGTAATATTTAAAATAATTTTTACCAATTACTTTAATGTATTATTTATTGATTTGCATCGATTAATAACAATCTTTTTTCAAATTGACCGGTTAATAGTAGTGTGTTCATACAGAACCAACCATATGTTTATTTGTTGTAGCAAAAAATAAATGAACGACAGGTTTGACACGATAGAGTAAAATGAAAGAATCAAGGTACACATTTATAGGCTTTGCATATGCATGTAACCTTAGTAATTAAGTATTATATATTTATTTAAATGTTGTTTTTCATTTGTAGTTGGAGTTCAAAAGCTATGTGTGAAACTTAACAATAGAGGCGTTTGCAAGGTGATTTTTTCCTTTACATTTTAGTGTTAAAAAATATAAATTTTGTTACTTAATTTTTTTTTGTCTAGATGATCTAATTTAATCCAGTTTGATAATACATAAATCAGATTTTTGCTAAAAATATGACCATTTATTATTCATTAGAGTACGTATAGCTCGAGAGATGATTTTTAATCAATTTTAACGTCTTATTTTGTTATTTAGGTATTTTGTTTATAATTTTATAGTTTATTGGCTAAGTTTTTTTAAAAAATAAACTGTTAACTTACAAAAGTATAAATATGATAATTACAATTATTATTGACTTTGATGTTTGACCTTTAACTTCAAGTTTTGATTTCGATTTCTATTCAAAATTTTAATTTACCATTAAATAAAACGCATAATTTTAAGTATTTATTGATTTAAACTTACCTAAAATATTTGCAGTTAATGAATATTTTAAGGATTTCTTGATACAATATATTTTAAGGATTTCATGATACACATATTCATTTAAGTTCACTAACATAGGCTTCAACTCTATTCACGCTGTGATGAAACAAGTTCTTAAAGCCGGTGTATTTATAAAACTATGATGAAATAGGTTCTTAAAGCCAGTGTAAACACATTTGAATGAATATATTTAGCAGCAATGTTTGATGGATATTTAATGCAGCATAAAGCTATAATTTTTTCATTTGTTTGTAACAATCTTATGACATGTGTTTTTACTATGCATAGACATCCACAAGTTATGTAGAATAGAAGTTCAACACCTAAATATTATGGCTTCAAATCCATGGTGACTAAATTATGGGTGTTTAACGGTTTTTATTCATGGGTCCAACCTGAAAAGGTAGATTCGGGTAATAGATAATTGGTAGATTTACTTTTATTTATAAAAATTTATTTTTTTTAATTTTGTTAAAGTTATAAGAAATGGTTGTTTTGTATATTTATCTTTTTTTCCCAACCCGTGTATCACACGGGTTCTAACCTAGTAACTAATATAAAAGTCAAAGCAAGCCAAATAGCATTCATCAAGTTAATATCCAACATAGAACAATAATTAGTTTAATTTTTTTATATAAATACTTTAAATAGTATTAATAGTTGTGATAGTTTTGTCATGTTAAAAATTATTAAACTAATTACACATATAAAGATACCATGAGTATACAAGGTAGAAGTTTGTTTAAAGTAAAAATTTATATAAAGAAAAAGTTTAAATTAAAAAGACACAAAAATTTGAAACATTAGTTTAAGAAATATATTATTAGTTTTTTTAAAGAAACACGTGATAACTTAAAATAAAATTAGGAAAGAGAAATAAGTATCAAGATTTACGGTTTAAATATATATTTCAAAATACATATATGGTTTTTGTTGTAAATTCAAAGCGTTGATACATAAGAATCAAAATTTTGGATTAAATTATTCATGTTTGTGTTAATATGTGAAAATTTATGTCATGTTCAGTTTTGTGTAGTATCTGATCAAATTTCATGGCCTCTTTTAAGTTTAACACGCTAACCTAAGAACACGATCCATTTAGCACCTTTACGTATTATAAGTTTATAAGTAGGTTTAGGTAGGATGGTTATTGAAAGTCATGACTGTGTTTTATGTAATGAAGTTTCCATTTATAGATGGAATGCAATAAAAGATGTATGTTTCTAATCGCATGTTGTCTCCTTTAAATAAAAGATGTATGCTTCATGTTATCCTCACATGAGAGACACACACATGGTCAGACTTCACGTTAAATTGACTGGGTTATCACTAACAGATGTAATGTGTCAGAAAATAGTAGCATAAAGGACACCGCCAGTAATTTACTTAGCTGAAAACACCGTCTGTAATTTGGTATAAACCTAACAAAACAAGAAGGGGCAATTCACTGCCATTAAAATGTTATATTTTGTTAGTTCCATTTACCTGCTTACCGACATTTTTAGTGGGTCCCAAGCATGAAAAAAAATGCCTGCTTTTTACTCCATTGTTTTCTTAGGTTTTTTATACAATTTTCAAGTACCTAGCCAGGTTACATCTGTATATTTAATGGTGGAGTTGACTAGTTTACAAGATATTATAACTAGCTATCCATTCTTATTTATCATATCCACAAAATGATGTGGTTTCAACAAATAATCGTTCGTCAAAAAAAATTAAACGAAAATCCAGATTAAGTATAGACTCAATTTATTATTTTCATTCATAATTTTTAGGCATGATTTCTAACGCACGCTTTGGACTTATAAAAAAAACACAAAGTTATTATCATGTGGAATAATAGAAACTTTTTGATTTGTTGTTATGACATTAAAGATAAAAGCTATGTTTTATTTAAGAGGTTTTTAGTTTAAATCCAAGTCAAAACAAAGGCCTTATCATAATATACAGGGAGAGAGAGAGAGATAGAGAGGGGACCCGACCCGACCCGACCCTAGGGGAATTGGGGAAAGACCCCACTTAAACTTGATCCATTAACGTAAGAATAAAACCCATCCCATCAAATCTATAATGGGCCCTTGACCCATACTAATGGAAAATTGTTGAATGATTGCATTGTTGATTGATTCATATGTTGTCATCAAGTCATCAACCGCACTAACTCCTAGGCCAATAAACAAACTCAACGAACACGAACAAGGGTTTTATGTTCGTTCATTTAACTTTAAACGAATATGAAAGCTTAATCGAACAAATATTTGTGTTCATGTTCGTTTACTTAAAAAATGAACATTATTTAAAAAATAAACATGTTCGTGTTCATTTATGCTCGTTTGTTTAAAATATAAACAAACAATTCACGAACATAAATGAACATATATGAACAAATGTAAATGAACACAAACAAACATAAATAAATGAATATAAAGTCATAAACAAATGTTCATTTAATTAAACGAACACAAATTTTTTATTCATGTTCACTGAATGATTGTTTCGTTTACTAACTCCTACTCACATAATCAGTAAGGCTGAGGGGTGTGGGGGGCGCGAGAGGGGGCGCGAGTGGGGGCTCCAGCCAATAATATTGTGACGTGTGGCAGAGAGAGAAACTTGATAAGATGGGTGTTGGTTGTGGTGCTCGCGCCCCGGGCCCTGGTGTGGAGGGGCGCGAGAGGGGGCGCGAGCGGGTTTTTTTTTATTTTTTTATAAATGTATTAAAAAAACGTATTATTAAAAAAACCTTATAAATTATTTAAAAAAACACACATTAATTAAAAAAACACATTAATATCTAAAAAAAAATTAAAGTACTAAAAAAAACATTATTCTTATTCTTCGGCTTGGTCTTCTTCGATCAACCTCTTCCGGATACGTTCCTTTTGTTTTTCCATCAGCATTTGGTCGACCGGATTTAGGTTACTGAAGTCTCTTGTAAGGAAGTCCAAATCTCTCATTCTTTTTTTTTCCTTTTTGTCATTAGAGACCACCTCCATGGTTTTGTTGAATTTATTGAGGGATTCAACAAGATCGGTGATATTTACGGCTTCCCCCTCAGCCGGTTTTTTCCCCCTGGCGTCCCTTCCCAATGGCCGCCTCCTCGGCGGTGAAGACGTTTCCTCCCCCGCAACGTTTAGGTCGAATCCAACCCGCAATCCGACCCGGCGGAAGTGCTGTACGCTCCAGACGAACTAGTTTTAGTCCGTTTCGGCCCTACTTCCGCATCAAGGTCCGGCGCCACCAGCTCAACCCACTTAGAACACCTTCTCAACCTCTCCCACACCTTTACATCGTCCCACGTCTTCACCGTCCCATACCTCCGCAGGCACTCCTGCTTCCACTCTTCGAGAGTGAAATTATAAACCGCCAAATCGTCACTGCCACTTGGTCTCATACGACCGGCGTTCCTGTTGAACAGATTAGTAAACAAGCCGACAAATTTTCTGATTTCGGTCCACCGACCCGAAATCATATCGGCGTTCCGCTCTGTACTCCCAACGAGCGAATAGAACGTCTCCCTAACCTTTGTCCAAAAGACCTTGCTCTTTTGGTAGTCCGCTGCAAAATGCATAAATAAATTTGTAAGTCATTTAACTTTTTTATTTAACTTTTTTATTAAAAATCATTTTTAAAAACGTTAAAACAATTACCGCAACGCCGATCCTCAAAAATGACTATCCAAGCCCGACACAGGGCTTCCTTCTCATCCGATGACCACGGAGTGGTTTTCCGTTTCGTCCTTCCAGTCGAAGCCGAACCCGACCCGTCCGTTGCAACTTGTTTTTTCCGGTGGACGCGTCTTCCTTGTCCCGCAGCTTCACCTTCTGGTTCTTGTGTCTCCGGAACAACAAAGTTAGGAGACGGTTGTATGTTGGATGGTTGAAAGCCGGATGATTGTTGCGACCCCGAATAAAACATCGGTTGGTCCGGTGCCAACCATAAATCGTCGTAACTGTAATCTGAATCTAGGTTTGGGTACCAATTTCCAGCCATGTTTTTAAAAAAAGGTTTGGAAGATGGGGTGATTTTGGGTTTTTTTGAGGTTGTGGTAAGTATTTTATGTGATTTTGGGTGTGGTATGTGATATTGGGTTGATATTGGTTTATATAGAGAAAAATTTTTTTTTTTTAATAAACTTAAAGAGCCAACGGCTCTATTTATTAAAGCCCCAACGGCTCTGCACGCATTCCCAAGCCACTTTACGCCCATTTTCAGCCGTGACTGGCCTTGCGCCTGCCTTGGTCTGCGTGCTCGCGCCCCTCTCGCGCCCCTCTCGCGCCTCGGTGGTGTGGTGCTCGCGCCCCGGGGCGCGAGCGGATGGGCTCACGCGCCCCCTCTCGCGCTCCACACCCCTCAGCCTAATGAGTTGAAAGTACTGGTCAAAGTGAATTTGTTTATGGGAAACATATCAAAATAAAACTTGAACAACCTTTTTATAAAAACATACATTCAAATTTAATCCACATCTTTCTAAACATTCACTTTTTAGCCCAACTAGTGCACGCTACGTCAAGCTAAGGGCTAAGGCAGAGAGCGACACGTGTCACTGGCTTAGCCTGTGGATTAAATTTAGCCTATGCTTTTAAATTTTATCGATTCACTCTGGCTTAGCCTGTGGATTAAATTTAGCCTATGCTTTTAAATTTTATCGATTCACTCGTTGTAATATCCCATTTCACATGTTATGCACCTTTTATAGAACTTTTCCTTAAAAAAAACATCATGGACCGAAATGAGATTTAATTTAACCAACAAAATTTCCAGTTCCTCATAAATTGCTGCAGTAAGAATTAAAAAACTTACTGCAATGTACGCTAAACAAATCAAGAAACCAACCAACCATTGTACGGCAAAAGCGACTAGCTAAAAAATGCGCATAGAGCAAACAGTTTTTTGTTTTGTAACGGAAGACTGTGAAGCAAATTCTACTCTGTTATTGACAAAAAAAACTCGTTAAACAAAAACAAGAAGATTGAAATCTAAAAAAAATTACAAAAATTAAAAAACACCAAATTTGTGTGTTTTCAACTGTATTTACAATTATATTACCTTGAATATTGAAATCCTTGGATCGAAAACTCACTGACTTTATTCGAGCACAGACCAGCTTTTCTTCCAAACTAGTTTTGATACACCAAAAACCGAACAATACAACACATTAATAATATAAAGTTGGATTCACCATTTTAATGAACTTTTACATGATATAAAGTTGGATTCACCATTATTATTATAATCAAGACCTTTCAACATCAAGAATCTCTAAACAGCTTTAAACCAGATATTGAGAAACAATGATTAACAAATTACTTTAATCATTTAACAGTAAAACCATCCACATCACCCCTCTCCCAAATCCAATACAGAAAACATAAAGGATTATGCAGACTTTTACACAAAAGAATAACAAAAAAAGCAATAGAATTTGTCAATGCCACACACATTCATGTTTTATTCAACTGGTTTATACAGCTTCACCACCATCTTCCTATACTCTGCAAACATCATAATAATAATAATAATTTCTGTATTCAATAATAACACATGGTGATAATAATAAAACTTTCAATCAATGATGTTATATAAGATTAATACACCGACCTTCTTGATTACTCCAAAGCGCTGCTGCTTGCGTGTTCAGTGGCGAACTTGTGTTCGGTTCTGCAATTACAAAAATTAATTAATAAATAACAAATCAAATACTTAATTTTAACTTTCAAAAATAAATAAATTAATAAATTAATCATACCTCCAAGAAGACTTTGAATGGAAATCAAAACACTTCTCACATCATAAGCAGATGACCATTTGTCCTGAAATTCATCTTCATCGGTTTTATATATATCTCAAAAAAAAAAAAAAAACACAAACTACCACAAGCATGTTAAAACCGATGCGCACCTGCAGAATATCCAAACATATGTTTCCGAAAACATCGACATTAGGATGGAAGCAACCCGTCTCAAACTTGATCTTTGGAGGCTTGATCGGGTATTCGTTTGGGAATATGAGTGAGAGTTTGTATTCGGTTCCTTCGAAGACCGTGTCTTTGCTCCCGCAAATCGTTCCTCTCCATGAAAAGATGTTGTCGTCTACCGGAAACGCAGATATCCCAGATTCACCACTCATCTGTAATAATAATAATGATAATATCATGATATATATAAACACAGATGATTGAATAATGTGAATTTGAAGATATGTGTTTCGACTAACTTACCATTAGATCCATCAGTTCAGACTGCAATCTGTTGGAATGAAACATAACAACAAATAATTAATATTAATATCAAGAACCAATTTGAAACCCTTAACTTACTAAGGGTGTGTGTGGTGCGGTTTTGGCTAAAACCGAACCAAAAACCAATTTTTTTTGTTTTTTGATCTTTCAAAAAACCAATCGGTTTCAGTCTTCGGGTTTGATTTGGTTTTGCATTAAAGATAAAAAATCATAAACTCAATAACATTTAGTCATCAGCAGGTTCGGTTTTAATGGTTAAGGTTTAATTCGGTTCAGTAATTACGTTTTTTTTTATTTCGGTTCGATTTTTTGTTTTTTTCAAAAAACACAAAACCAAACCAAAACCAATATTTCGGTTTTTACAAAAGTTCAAAACCGAACGTCATTTTCTAATTCGGTTTGGTTTATTTGATTTTGGTTCGGTTTCGTGCACAACTTGAAGCAATTAAACAGAAAACCCTAAATTCAAAACCCCCAAAATCAATCATCTTTCGGCGAATCAAATTAATTGAATTAAAACAGAACTTAGAAAGAAAAAAAAACCCACAAATTCAGACATCCAATTCAACAAAAACAATCAAAAGTATAACAATTTGAAGCGATTAAACACAAAACCCTAAATTTATATCTCCCCCCCCCCCCAATCAATGAAATTGATCGAATTAAATCATAAATTAGCAAGAAAAACCACAAATTCAGACACCCAATTCACAAAAACAATCAAAAGTATACAATTTGAAGCAATTGAACAGAAACCCCTAAAATCAAGAAACCCTAAATTTTAGAAACCTAATTGAGATCCCAAAATCAGTCAATTCATATCTAATTAAAACAGAATTTAGAAAGAAAAACCCCAAATTCGGACACCCAATTCAACAAAACAATCAAAAGTTTATACAATTTGAAGCAATTGAACAGAAACCCCTAAAATCAAGAAACCCTAAATTTTAGAAACCTAATTGAGATCCCAAAATCAGTCAATTCATATCTAATTAAAACAGAATTTAGAAAGAAAAACCCCAAATTCGGACACCCAATTCAACAAAACAATCAAAAGTTTATACAATTTGAAGCAATTGAACAGAAACCCCTAAACTAAGATCGAATTAAAACAGAAAGTAGGAAGAAAAAACAAACCTTTTAAGGACCGATTGAGTATCGACGGGTATAGCAATTGGAACGGATTGTTTTGATGCGTTAGCGGGTGCGGTTTGTCGGGTGTTGGTACTGTGATTGTTCATCGTGGCCATATCGAAAACCGTAATCGATTGAATTAGAATTAAAATCAGAAGAAGAAGACTATTTGATTGATTTGATTATTGTATCTTCTTCTTCTAATAATAATATTGAGTTGTTGTTAGGGTTTTGAGTTTGAGTTTAAATAGTAAATTGTTGAGGATTTGGACGTTGAGATTTGAAGTCGCCTCTAACGGCTACTTTTCTTTAACTTACATTTTGACTTGGGTTAGAGCATTCCCCGTCATCCCTTAAAATTATGTGAGGAGGATTTGTAAATTATAGGGTAGAGTTTATGAGTGGTTGTGAGTGTAAATTATAGGGTGTAGAGAGAAAAGTTAGTGATTTTTTGTAAATTTGGGGAAAATGTAGTGATTTTTTTTGTAAATTATAAGGTGGAGAGAGAAAACTGTAATAAAAAATGTATAAAAAATATTATTTAATTGAACAGGAGAGAGAAATGTAGTATTTTTTAGTGTAATTATATGATATATATGGATTAGGGATAGGGAACGGGATGAGAATGCTCTAAACACACACCAGGTAGGTTAGAGGTGGGCAAATAAGCCGGTTAATCGAATCGATCTAAAAACCGAGCCGACCTGAAAATCGAACCGAAACCGAACTAGTTTGAAACCGATTAAAACCGTAGGTTCAGAACCGGTTTGTAATTTTCTCCACCAAAATAGGTTTCAAACCGGTTAACCGAACCGAAACCGCCAAAACCGGGCAAATACCAGTCAAAACTGGAACATATCGTAACATTGTAAGAAACTGGTTTTAACCCGAACCGAAACCGATTATCAACCGATTTTAACTTTTGTTGACGAAACCGAACCGGTTTCAATTCAAACCGATTTTGAGTTTTAAACCGGTTTGTGCACCTCTAAGGTAGGTAATTCAAACACCAGGAGAGCCTATACGACTCGTATATGGGCTATAGGAGTCGTATAGGTACAAAGTTATGTCCTTTTTTGTCAGCGAGTGTTAGATCTTGTTCCCTTGTACCGTATAGCCCCTATATGAGTCGTATAGGGCTATATGGCTCGTATAGAGTCTATTTGACTCGTATAGATTTTTTTTGATTTACTTTAAAATTACAAAATATTAAAAATAACAGTCGGGTTGGTTATAAAATAGAAACACGTAATTTAAAAGTAGATATTTTGCTCCATACTAATCAAAGAACCTGCGAACGATATGAGTGTTTCGGGGAAACGACTTTTTGGATGCCATGTGATCAGTTTTGGGAGGCACCTATATGGGTTATCTAAGCTTTTGAAATATAGTTGTTATAAAAATAATTTCGTTTGTTGATGTAGATGTTTTAACTCGTGTTAACTCAGCTTTTGAAATATAGTAGTTTTGAAATTATAGTCGTTCAATGCCTTATAGATACGTGACGAAAAAAATTATAAATTTCCGGTCAAAGTGCGGCTGGCATGTTGTCTATACGAGTCGTATAGCCCCTATATGACACGTATAGGTCAAATGTGGTAAGTGAGCTGCTATACGAGCCAATAAACATATACGGCTCGTATAGGATCTATACGGCTCATATAGACTGAAAAAAACTGTCATCATATCCCCTCTGTAAATGTCAATAAATGTGGGCTATAGAGTTGTTCGTACACCAAAGGGGGCGGTGTTTGAATATAACATTCCTTCATTTTTATTTTCTAAGTTTTTAGGTTTATGATTAGAGAAGTTACATAAAGACACTGTAACACCCCGACCAAAGGCGGATTATACATCGGGGCGCCACATATTGTTTCATTACTCGTGACACTATTGGGTGTCAATATTTAATAAATACATTCATTCGCGCACGCGCAAAGTAAACATAAGATAACATAAATCATCATAAATCAATATATTATAAATCATAATATTCGAACAGCAATAACTTGTCTTGATACATTTTAATCTAGGTCCAAAATAAAGAAAACTTCCTACGTGTCCACAAGCTCCAAAACAGCTACTGCAAACCTGAACATGTGTTAAAATAAACGTCAAACACTTGCGTGTTGGTGAGAAATCAAGTTTGATACAATACATAGATAACAATAAATCTGCGCGCAACATGTGTATGTCTGGTTTTCAACAAGGGTGTAATCTGATCGGGACCAACTCTAAGATTCATAAGACTGCCAGTGCTCACAATTGAGCTCACAAACAAGACAAACTGTGCATGTGTAAACAAAAGAGAAAATCATAAACGATAGTTCTCCCGTGTTCATCTAATGGTACCATGAAAACTGCGGAATAGACCGACAAGACGGTTAATGATCCACACATACAAATAAACAGCCAAGTCTACGTCCTCAACACATGGGATACTGCGCGACTAAAATTCATAAACAAGTTTAAGACTCTAAGTTTGTATGAACACATGAACATCCCAAAACATTAAAAATAAAAAGGGATTAGGTACGAGATTACTCACTTGATAAACGATGCGGTGTAAGATAAAGCAAGAACCAACTTTAAACAAGCACAAGTTAACCTATAAATAAGATTATTGTTTTAATGAATTGGTTTAAGTCTTGATTATAAGTTAGCATAACTAATAAGTAAATTATTATATATATATATATATATTACCGGAAAAGCAGGGCAGAACAGGGAGGAAGACGGAGGCAAAGAGAAGAGACGGCAGAGGACAACGGCAGAGAGCAAAGGAAGAGAAAGATAATAAGTATTTGTGTGTGTAGTGTTAAGAAAATAACATTATTATTTATAGGGAAACCCTAGGGAACACAATCCCTAGAAAAGGGGAAAAGATCTCCAAAAAGTAAAAGATTCCAAAAGCAAAAGATATGGCAGCTGCAGGAAATAAGGAAAAGCTGACAGGTTAACAGGAAAAAGCATGGGCGGATCAGATAAAGGTACTGGTCAAGCATGGAAAAAGCAGATCTCCAAAGATAATGTCAGTCACTTTATCCGCCAACCAATGGGGTTGGTGCGCATGCTGCGCCGAAAGTAACTTTTCAGACATAAAGCAGATTAGGTCAACAGCACAAAAGATAAGACAACACAAAAGCAACGGCTAGATTAAACAGAAGAAAACTCAAAGGGTTCAGCGCGAGAAAGCTAAGGCGCGAAGGCAGACAGAACCAACCTTAACGCGTCGCGGAAAGAACTTCATTTCTAAGCGCGCCGCGGGAAGAATCACATTTCTTAGCGCGCCGCGGGAGGAACTAAAATTCCTAGCGCGCCGCGGGAAGAACTATAATTCTTCGCGCGTCGAGGGATGAACTACGATACTTAGCGCGCTGCGAGAAGAACTACAAATCCTTAGCGCGCTGCGAGAAGAGTTCGTCTCGCGTATCGCTGAAACAGGTGGTCTTCACGCAGGATTCCTTGTAAGGGGTCTGGCGCGTGGAGCTGCGCAGACAACCTTAGGCGGGAAGAACCAAAGGACAAGCAAAGAGTTAGAAGAGAAAGAGGGAAACAAGGCTTAAGGGCGGGACGGCGACAAGAGGGAAAAGAAGGCGGAAAGAGAGAAGAAGAGGGACGGGACGGCGGAAAGAAAGAGAGAGAAAGAGGCGGGAAGGAAAATATATATTATTATTATTAAAAGTAAAATATAAGTATAAATAAATATCAAATCATAAAAGAAAGAGATCGGGTAAGGGAAACGGGTACCTGGGTCGGGTCGGATCGGGGCAGATGTCACAGTCTCCCCTACTTTAAGAAATTTCGTCCCGAAATTTATTTCGAAGTAGGTTGCGCAGAGAACAGGTGCGGGTACTTGATCTTCATTTGATCTTCCCTTTCCCATGTAAACTCGGCTCCGCGCTTGGACTCCCAACGAACTTTCACGATAGGGATACGACTGCGCTTGGTTTGCTTTACCTCGCGATCCATAATCTCAACAGGCTTCTCAACGAAATGCATAGTTTCATCAACTTGAACTTCATCAAGTGGAATGTGAAGGTTCTCGTCAGCTAAACACTTCTTGAGATTGGATACATGGAACGTTGGATGCACATTACTGAGCGCGGGCGGCAGGTCAAGTCTGTAGGCAACTTTTCCCACACGCGCGAGAATCTTGAATGGACCAACATAACGAGGAGCAAGCTTACCCTTCTTCCCAAAGCGGACAACACCTTTCCAAGGCGACACTTTGAGGAGAACAAGATCACCAACTTGAAATTCGAGAGGCTTTCGCCTACGATCTGCGTAACTCTTCTGTCGGCTTCTGGCAGTCAGCAGATGATCACGGATCTTGGCGATTTTATCGGTTGTCTCTTGAACAAGTTCGGGTCCTGTGATTTGAGTTTCACCCACTTCGCTCCAACAAATCGGGGAGCGGCACTTACGACCGTAAAGTGCTTCAAATGGGGCCATACCGATACTGGAATGATAGCTGTTATTATAAGAGAACTCGATCAAAGGCAGGTGTGAATCCCAATTACCTCCAAAATCAAGAACACAAGATCGGAGCATATCCTCAAGTGTTTGAATAGTTCGCTCAGACTGACCGTCAGTCTGAGGATGATATGCCGTACTCATGTCCAAGCGAGTTCCTAGCGCAGATTGGAGAGATTTCCAAAAGCGAGATATAAAACGGCCATCGCGATCGGATATGATGCTCAAAGGAGTACCATGGCGGCAGACAATTTCCTTGACATAAAGCTGCGCGAGTTGCTCAACACGGTAGTTCTCACGAATGGGCAGAAAGTGAGCAGACTTAGTCAAACGATCCACTATTACCCAAATGCTATCATGTTTGCTTGCTGTCAAAGGTAACTTGGTAATAAAGTCCATCGCTACACATTCCCATTTCCACGTAGGAATTTCTGGTTGTTCGAGCAAACCAGATGGGCGTTGGTGTTCAGCTTTTACTTTAGAACAAGTCAGGCATCTAGCTACGAACACAGCAATATCCTTTTTCATACCGGGCCACCAATAAGTAATGCGCAAATCCTTGTACATCTTATCAGCGCCGGGATGAATAGAATACCGAGATTTGTGCGCTTCACTCAGGATATCAGCGCGAAGATTCTCATCAAAGGGAATCCAGATACGATTAAGATAACAGAGAATTCCACTCAGATTGGGCACAAAATGCGCTTCCGCGCCACACGCTAACTCGGCGCGAAGGTTACCATTACTGATGGATGCGCGCTGCGCGTCACGAATGCGCGATTCAAGGTTGCTTTGGATCGGCGCGAAGTGAAGCTGCGTGCGCGGCAAGATACAGTTAAGCTGGCAGGGTTTTCGGCTGAGCGCATCGGCTACCACATTAGCCTTACCAGGATGATACCGGATCTCACAATCGTAATCGCTGATGATTTCGTTCCATCGGCGTTGCCTCATGTTAAGTTCCTTCTGATCAAAGATATGCTGAAGGCTTTTATGGTCAGTGTAAAGGATACACTTAGTACCATAAAGGTAGTGTCTCCAGATCTTCAAGGCAAAAACAACTGCACCAAGTTCGAGGTCGTGAGTTGTATAATTCTTTTCGTGAACCTTGAGTTGCCTCGATGCGTAAGCGATAACCTTGCCTCGTTGCATAAGAACACAACCGACACCTTGGTTGGATGCATCGCAATACACGACAAAATCTTCATTACCCTCAGGTAGCGCAAGAACAGGAGCTTCACACAACAAACGCTTGAGCATCAGAAAGGCTTCTTCTTGCTTCGAGCCCCAAATATACGGTTTACTTTTGTGCGTTAGAGCTGTTAAAGGCAAAGCGATCTTCGAGAAGTTCGAAATGAATCGCCGGTAGTAACCAGCTAAGCCCAGAAAGGAACGGATCTCGGAAGGAGAGGATGGCGTAATCCAGTTCTTGATTGCTTCAATTTTGGATGGGTCGACATGAATACCCATCTTGTTGACAACATGGCCAAGAAACTGTACTTCATCAGACCAAAATTCACACTTGGAAAGCTTAGCATAGAGTTGCTCAGCTCTAAGTTTTTGCAACACCAACCGAAGATGTTGCTCGTGCTCGGCCTTGGTCTTAGAATACACCAGAACATCATCGATAAACACAATCACGAATTTATCCAAGAAAGGCCTACACACCCGATTCATTAGATCCATGAAAACGGCGGGTGCGTTGGTTAAACCGAAGGACATGACCAAGAATTCAAAATGGCCATAACGAGTTCGAAAAGCAGTCTTCGGAACATCTTCATCGCGGATGCGCAACTGGTGATAGCCAGAGCGGAGATCAATCTTGGAGAAACAAGAGGCACCTTGGAGTTGATCGAAGAGGTCGTCAATACGCGGTAAGGGATACCGGTTTTTAATGGTGAGTTTGTTCAACTCGCGGTAATCGATACACATGCGAAACGATCCATCTTTCTTTTTAACGAACAACACCGGAGCACCCCAGGGCGAAGAGCTAGGGCGAATGAATCCTTTAGCAGTCAACTCTTGAAGTTGGCTTGCCAATTCTTGCATCTCAGCGGGCGCAAGACGGTAAGGAGATTTAGCTACGGGGGAAGCACCAGGGACAAGATCAATACGGAACTCGACTTCACGAGCGGGAGGGATACCAGGAAGATCATCAGGAAAAACTTCAGGGAAATCACGCACAACAGGGATATCGCGAAGCTTCAACTTTTCTTCAGCAGGTTTGACCACATGGGCTAGAAATGCAATACACTTTTTCCGCATGAGTCTTTGGGCTTCGGCGCAGGACATAAGTTTAGGACCGCGGGAGGGTTTCTCGCCGTAGATATGAAGATCACCATTCTCTCGAGGTATGCGAATCAACTTCTTGGCGCAAATAACTTCGGCGCGATTATGCGAAAGCCAGTCCATACCAATGATAACATCAAAGCTTCCAAGAGGCATAGGGATGAGGTCAATCAGAAAATCGTTTTCGTTAAGGTTAAGCGTGCAATCTTTAATCACAGAGTTAATTAAAACAGTTTCACCGTTAGCCAATTCAACTGAAAAATCTTCTTTTAAGTTATCGCGCGGTCGCGCAAGCTTCTGCTCGAAGGCGCGAGAGATAAAACTTCGATCGGCGCCAGTATCAAAAAGTATAGAAGCATAAAATCCGTTAAGTAAAAATGTACCATTAACTACGTCATTATTCGCTTGCGCTTGGTGCGCGGTTATGTTAAAAGCTCGTCCACGCGTCGCCTGGTTCGAAATCTGGTTCACCGGATTCGCTTGCGTGATTTGCACTTGTAGTCTCGGGCACGCGTTCCGGAAATGACTGGGATCACCGCAGTTAAAGCACGATCTGGGTCGTGGGTTTTGGTAGATTGGTTGTGGGTTCTGCGGGTAGACTGGTGGTGTTGGCGCAATTGGGTTGGCGAGAGGGACTCTACAGTTTTCTGCGAGGTGACCAGCGCGGCCACATCGGGTACAAAGTCGACATGGGACTTGAGGTGGGTGGTGGAGTCTACAGGTTGGGCAAAAGGGGTGGTTTCCTGTGTAAGGTTTCTTAGGTGGCGAGGCAGGGAGTGCTGGATTGGTTAAGGCATAGTTGTGGACTATAGGGGGAGTTGGGTAGGCTGTCAGAGGGTTAGGCGCATAAACTGGAGGTTGGTAGGCGGGTTGCTGGACTATGGGCGGGCTGGTAAGCGCATAGGCTTTGCGCCTGCGCTTGAGGTTGTTACGGTTTGAGGGTTCTGATTTGGTTTCTGTTGGTTCAGGAACAGTCTTGGTGAGTTTGGTCTTCTCAGTTCCCCGCAGGAACAGGGTTCCTGCTCTGACATGGTTGTCGCTGAGCACAGCGGCCAACTCGATGGCGTCAGAGAGGGTTACTGGGTTTCTGGCCCATACAGAATCTTGAATTTCCATGGGGAGACCCCCAAGGAATTTCTCTATGGCTCGGCGGGAAGGGGTAACAAGGTGAGGGACAAGCAGGCTTAGTTCATGGAAGCGCGTCGCGTACTCGCGCGCTTCACCACTGTACTGCTTAAGATTCCAAAATTCCTCCTCCAGGCGCTTAACTTCGTTGGGAGGGCAGAATTCTCGCGTAAGAATTTCCTTGAATTCCTCCCAGAGCATGCTGGAAGCAGCTTCTGCGCCACGCGCATGAGCTACTCCATTCCACCATGTAAGCGCTCTAGATTCCAGGACACTGGAAGCATATAGGGTTCGTCTGTCTGAGGGGCATTGGGTGTGGAGGAAAGTGTTTTCTACTTTCTCAAGCCACTGGAGCATCACGGTGGCTCCTTCAAGACCTGTGAACTTTGGAGGGTTACCCGCGTTAAAGGACTTAATGTTGTAACCAGAGGTGTTGGTATTGTTTTGGCTCAAAGCTTGGGCTATTGCGGCGGCCATTTCCTGGGAACGTTGCTGTCTACGCATGCGCGAGGCTTCTCTTCTCTGAAATCGGCGAGATAGCGGAGGCATTCTATAAAAGTTTTAATTTTAGTTAATATCTTGGTTTTAGCGCAAATTATAACTTTATAAAGCTTGGTTTCGCAGGGTTAGATACTATCAAAAGTTAAAGTAGATTAAATGACTTTAAATGCAGACTTAATAAAGGTAACAAATTCGAATCAAGAATCGACAATTCATGTATCACCATGACTTTCCGAATTCCCAATTTAAAATATACGAGCAAACGAGTATTGGAGATTGACGATTCATGTATCACCATGACTTTTCAATCTTCAATATAAAACATACAAGAAAATGAGTATTGGAGGTTGACAATTCATGTATCACCATGACTTTTCAAGTCTCCAACCTCAGAACATAATCGTAAATGGAAATTGAAAATCAACTATTCATGTATCACCATGACTTTTCGGATTTTCAAATCCAACAAACGAACATGTAAGTAAAATCAATAGAAATCGAAATTCAACAAAAATCGAAATATCGCGAAATAAAACATAAAATCATACACTGCGCAAGCGCGAGCATATTCATAAATAACGAGTAATTAACAATAAGCGCGCAAACATGAGATTTCTCTCATGCGCGAGAAGGGACTCTTAGGTATTCTAGGCCGTTACGTCTAACCACCTATCCTAAAGTCAACGAGCTCTGATACCAATCTGTAACACCCCGACCAAAGGCGGATTATACATCGGGGCGCCACATATTGTTTCATTACTCGTGACACTATTGGGTGTCAATATTTAATAAATACATTCATTCGCGCACGCGCAAAGTAAACATAAGATAACATAAATCATCATAAATCAATATATTATAAATCATAATATTCGAACAGCAATAACTTGTCTTGATACATTTTAATCTAGGTCCAAAATAAAGAAAACTTCATACGTGTCCACAAGCTCCAAAACAGCTACTGCAAACCTGAACATGTGTTAAAATAAACGTCAAACACTTGCGTGTTGGTGAGAAATCAAGTTTGATACAATACATAGATAACAATAAATCTGCGCGCAACATGTGTATGTCTGGTTTTCAACAAGGGTGTAATCTGATCGGGACCAACTCTAAGATTCATAAGACTGCCAGTGCTCACAATTGAGCTCACAAACAAGACAAACTGTGCATGTGTAAACAAAAGAGAAAATCATAAACGATAGTTCTCCCGTGTTCATCTAATGGTACCATGAAAACTGCGGAATAGACCGACAAGACGGTTAATGATCCACACATACAAATAAACAGCCAAGTCTACGTCCTCAACACATGGGATACTGCGCGACTAAAATTCATAAACAAGTTTAAGACTCTAAGTTTGTATGAACACATGAACATCCCAAAACATTAAAAATAAAAAGGGATTAGGTACGAGATTACTCACTTGATAAACGATGCGGTGTAAGATAAAGCAAGAACCAACTTTAAACAAGCACAAGTTAACCTATAAATAAGATTATTGTTTTAATGAATTGGTTTAAGTCTTGATTATAAGTTAGCATAACTAATAAGTAAATTATTATATATATATATATATATTACCGGAAAAGCAGGGCAGAACAGGGAGGAAGACGGAGGCAAAGAGAAGAGACGGCAGAGGACAACGGCAGAGAGCAAAGGAAGAGAAAGATAATAAGTATTTGTGTGTGTAGTGTTAAGAAAATAACATTATTATTTATAGGGAAACCCTAGGGAACACAATCCCTAGAAAAGGGGAAAAGATCTCCAAAAAGTAAAAGATTCCAAAAGCAAAAGATATGGCAGCTGCAGGAAATAAGGAAAAGCTGACAGGTTAACAGTAAAAAGCATGGGCGGATCAGATAAAGGTACTGGTCAAGCATGGAAAAAGCAGATCTCCAAAGATAATGTCAGTCACTTTATCCGCCAACCAATGGGGTTGGTGCGCATGCTGCGCCGAAAGTAACTTTTCAGACATAAAGCAGATTAGGTCAACAGCACAAAAGATAAGACAACACAAAAGCAACGGCTAGATTAAACAGAAGAAAACTCAAAGGGTTCAGCGCGAGAAAGCTAAGGCGCGAAGGCAGACAGAACCAACCTTAACGCGTCGCGGAAAGAACTTCATTTCTAAGCGCGCCGCGGGAAGAATCACATTTCTTAGCGCGCCGCGGGAGGAACTAAAATTCCTAGCGCGCCGCGGGAAGAACTGTAATTCTTCGCGCGTCGAGGGATGAACTACGATACTTAGCGCGCTGCGAGAAGAACTACAAATCCTTAGCGCGCTGCGAGAAGAGTTCGTCTCGCGTATCGCTGAAACAGGTGGTCTTCACGCAGGATTCCTTGTAAGGGGTCTGGCGCGTGGAGCTGCGCAGACAACCTTAGGCGGGAAGAACCAAAGGACAAGCAAAGAGTTAGAAGAAAAAGAGGGAAACAAGGCTTAAGGGCGGGACGGCGACAAGAGGGAAAAGAAGGCGGAAAGAGAGAAGAAGAGGGACGGGACGGCGGAAAGAAAGAGAGAGAAAGAGGCGGGAAGGAAAATATATATTATTATTATTAAAAGTAAAATATAAGTATAAATAAATATCAAATCATAAAAGAAAGAGATCGGGTAAGGGAAACGGGTACCTGGGTCGGGTCGGATCGGGGCAGATGTCACAGACACCACTCGCATGGTGTCAATACATGTCTATCTGGGTCATAACTCATATAGATCGCGTGTGCTTAAAGCACGTACATAGGAAACATAGTGGCAGCCTTTTGCAATCTATACAAACAAGGCCGTCTTCAAAAATCATGAAAAAAATTTTAGGCCGAAGGCGGGAAAACAAATTTTAAATTTGTTGAGCAATTGGGTTTAAATAAAATATGTATTTATTTAAACAAAATAAAATTTGGGCTAATCAGGTGACGGACTAGGGTCGGTCATCCACCCGGTCTGCCTCATAGCTAACCTTATATACGAGTCACATAGGGTTAATAACTCATGTAGAACCTGGCAGGACAGGAGACCTATACGATTCGTATAGTTCAAGAACTTGGTTGAAAATTCAATACCTAAAAGTTATTAGATGATATATGGTTGCATATATTATTATTATTTACGTAGTATTATTGATGTATAATTGTATATCTTTAAGCCCTTTTAGAATGTTTTGTTTCCTAATAAAAACCATTGTTGTTTTTAATCTCGTTTTTTTAATATGTTAAATTTATAATATTCATAAAATTTTGCAAGATTAAATTGTATGTGGTGCGGGAAGAATTAACATCGCCTATCAAAACGGATAGCATGAAGACTTTTAGAAGGCCGATACCCCCCCCCCCCCCAAAAAAAAAGCAGTGTCTATACGAACAATATAGTCCTATACGACTCTTTTAGGGCTTAACATCTCGTAAAGAGCTACATGAGGCATAAAAACACAAACTGACACATGCCCGACACAAACTAACACAATCATGGGGCTTCCACGACTCGTATAGCCCTCAAATGATGCCCGGATAACTAAGGTGGTATTCAAATATTGCATGCTTATGTTAGAAATTGTATGAATTGCAATGTGTCATAGTCAATCCTATTAGATATTGAACTGACGAACCATTGATTTCGTTTAAAACAAGAACATAGTGCGACACATGTCCTTAGGGACAAGGGTAAGTTCACCCACGCCATAATCACACACAAAATTAAACAATCACACAACTTATATTTATATATATATTACTCATGCACATAGTAACGGAACTTCTATATATTATTACACATGAGAGGCACATGGTGACATTTAACATAAAAAATAATACATGTATGTTCCAAATTGTCCTCATACGAGAGGCACATGATCAGAACCAATTAAAAACTAACTAGGTTAGGGCTAATAGATATATAACATGCCAAAAAAATGGTAACGTAGAGGATACTGATACCGCTCGTAATTTCTTTAGTTAAAGAACACAGTCTGCAATTTGATATTAACGTAAATAACAAAAGGTACAATTTACTCATATTAGATTATCATATTTGGAAGTTTTAAGTAATGAGTTATTGCATTATCATGTGAAAACCAAGCATGCTTTTGTTGATCGGTAGTGCTGCTTACCGACATTTTCTCGTGGGTCCCAAGCCAGGAAAAAAAAGTCTACATTTTACTCCACCATTTTCCTAAGCTTATACATTTTTGAAGTATCTGGGCAGGTGATATCTAAATATTTAATGGTGAAGTTGACTGCTTTACAAGATATTATATTATAATTATGTTATCCATTCTACTATTTATCATACCCAAAAAAATTGTTTGAATCATTGTTGTTTAGTGTCAGGGCTGTAATTGAGCCGAGTCGAGTTAAATCAAGGGGCACTCAAGCTTGAGCTCGAACTTAATCGAGCTTGAGTTCGGCTCGTTTTCTTCGTCGAGCTGAAACATCGAGCTCGAGCTCGGCTCGTTTAAAGCTCGAACCGAGCTCGAGCTCGTCAAGCCAAACTCTTTTTTTTTATTTTACAAATTTTGATATATAAAAGACAAAAATTATAATTTTAACATACATTTTATATAAAAATTTATAAACTAGAGAATTTATAACTTTATATTTTTACTTTTGTTATTTTTTATAAGGTTTTACTGTTTTAGAGATCGCGTGGTTATTTATTTTTTGGTATGCTATTATTATATATAGATATAAAAATTTAGGGTTTAATCTAAACGAGCCAACAAGCCAAGCTAACGAGTCAAGCCAAGACCGAGCTGACCCTGGCTCAAGCTCATTTAGAATCGAGCTTTTTTCAAGCCGAGCTATTTTCAAGCGAGCCGCAGACTTTTTGAACAACTCTATTTAGTGTACATCAAAGGTGAAAATCTGGACATGAGATATATAAGGAAATTTTGGGTTGAGACTTCAATAATTTATATTGAACTAGGTTGGCATGGCTAATATTTTAACTTTTGGGTCGTGACGGATTGAAATGTTATTTTTACATTTTAAGGACGTAATTTTGATTTCATTTATGAATGAGGTTAAGTATGAATAATCGAGAGGTATACTGGGTGAATTGAATAAAGAGTTTGAAGATAAACAAAAATAACGCTTAGAGTTTAAATTAAAAGTTAATTTAATGTTAGTAGATACTTGTTTGAGTTAGAGATATAATATAAAATTTATTTTGTTGTGTTTTGACGGTTTAAGTATTATTAGGAGTTAGAGCTAAAGTAGAATGCTTAGTTGTGGTTGGTATAAATATAGATAGAGTATTGTATTGTTTTTTCTTTGTGGCTTTCGTTTTTAATAATAACAACAAAAAGAGTCGAGCAAGTTTATACATATTGCGTGTGTGTTCGTGTTTGATTATTGAGGCTGATTACCAACGCCAACTTTTTGAACATATAAAACCACAAAGTTAAAAAAAAATGTTGAGATTTTCATATTTTTGGTTTGTTATATTAAATTACCAAATTCAGTTTTTTTTTCTTTTTCTTTTTTTAGTAATATATAGGGAAAGAAAGAGACATAGAGAGGGGCTGGCCCTAGGATAAAAGACCCCACTCAAAGTTGGTCCATTAACTTAAAACTAAAACCCACCCCATCACAATCCGTAATGGGCCCTTGACCCATCATATTGAAGAATTGTTAGAAATTGTTGAATGCTTGCATTGATGATTTAGCCTACATATTTCTAGACATTCTCTTAGTAGTTTGTTTAGAGCGCACCACGTCAGACAAGTCAGCTAAGCCTTAGCCGACACTGCCTGGCAACGAAAAACATAGAAAGTACTGTATGTCTACCACGAGACCAATCAAGAAGCGACACGAGTCACTTGCAACCTAAATTTAGTGTGTCAAATAACATTAGCCTACGGGTTAAATTTAGCTTTACGCTTTCAAATTTTAGCCTACACTTTGAAATTTAGCCCACGCTTTCAAAATTTACAAAGACTTACTTAAATTTGGATGTCTATTTTTGAAAAAGAAAAAAACCCCACCATGGTCAAAGTATATATATTTTGGTAAATTTTTCTTATTATTTCTTCTTTAAAATTAACCTTTTGATTGATGGTGTTTAATTTTAGCTAATCTTTTGTTATTTTTATAGTGTTTTACTTCGTATTATTTTAGACATAGATATATTTAAATTTAATCCACATCTTTCTCGACATTTATCTTTTAGCTCAACTAGAGTGCGCCACCTTAAAGAAGTAGACTAATTTAGTCTGCCAAATAATACATCGTGTTTGGCTACATAATAACGTATGCTTTCAAATTTATTCTCTGTTTTAAAATTTTAGTCCATGCTTTCAAATTTAGCCTACGGTTTCAAATTTGAAAGCATGGGCTAAATTTGAAAGGCGTAGGCCAAATTTCTTATGTAGGCTAAAATTTGAAAATGTGGGCTAAACTCAATATGCTGGTTAACGTTAATCGGCAGGCTAAATTTAAAAGCGTACATTAAATTTAATCTATAGGCTAAGCCGGCATGTTATTTGGTATGTTAAATTTAGCTTACGAGTGACACATGCCATTCTTTGTCTGGTCAAAAGATGCGTAACATAGTACTTTAAATGTTTTTCATTGCTAAAAAATGTAGGCTAAGCTTTGCTAAGTTGCTTGACGTGGCATGCTCTAATTGGGCTAAAAGGGAATGTCTATATAGATGTAGCGAAATTTGAATGCTTATACTCAAAAAAACCTAGTCATCTCTAATTATATTTGATTATATTGATAATTTCTCCCTTTGTTTTTCTTCTATAAAACTAACCTTTTTTTTTTGTTTATATATTTGAAGGTTCATGATAAGATATTAATGGATAAATGGATGGATCCTAGTACTATTTAGGTTGCCAAAGTTTTTAAATATGTATATGATTAAGGTTGGGTATTGTTGATTTGTTTTATTTGTCCTCTACTTGCCAATATGGCTAATTTTTTTATTCTATTGTTATAATCTAAATCCTAAGCATTTAGGGACAAATATGTGGGGGATGCTTCAAAGTTACCGGTCAAGTATAGTGGAAGTTAAACTTATTTTATAAAAATAAAAAAGTCCATTTTATACTTCTATCACATTAAATATACTTTGAATAGTTGTATTGTAATGGACATTTCAAATATCCAATATAGATCAAATTTGAATTTGTCTTGTTATCACTTATCATTGAGTAATAATTGATATACTTCATTTGAATTTATTTCGTTGCATCAAGATAATGATATTTTAGGTATTTGATAAAAATATTTAATAGTTTAGCGAAAAGTTATTACTAACGAGCTACAACAACTGTGTCGATTAATGTAATTAAAAGAATTACTGAAATAAATTCAAATAAAATAAAAAAAAAATATGTTGATAAATATAGTTATATCAAACTTAAAAGGTTAAACTATAACATGTTTATTTCATAGATTTTACTTGATAAGTCTTGATAGAATTAATTAAAAACTAATAATGGTCATACCGTTGCAGGGGAATAACCCTATATTTCTTGTTTATGAGGTGTATTTTGGTAAATTCAGAGTATCATTGATTATGGGATTTGGACTATTAAATCTCTGAATTTTAATTGCATACTCGAATGCTGATTGGGGGAATGCCCTGATACTCGCTAATCTACATGTGGTTTTTTGCATTTCTCGTTGTAAAAATATGATTTGTTGGTCATTAAAATGACAGCACACCATCTCTTGATCTAGTGCTGAAGTGCAGTATATGTCACACCCCAACCTAAGGCGGAAATGCCGGGGCATGATCCGATTGCTCACAGCTCGAAGATACTATCATAATATAAAAGCGACAATATCTGATTAATTATTTAAATTCAAATATACATACATGTTCACAAATACAATAACTAAATTAAATAAACAAATATGAGTTCAAATAAAGTTTAACTTGATTATATCCTAAAGTCTTGTCTACGTGTCCAAGCTTCAATCTTCCATACAAGTAACCTGTATATGCGTATAAAATGGCATTTTGTCAACATAAAGTTGAGTGAGAATATCACCAGTTTGACACAACAATAAAATAAGCATAACGTGATAAATGCGATAAATGAAATCAAACTATAAACAAGTATGTGGACCGTTGCCAAGCAAATCAGGCATTAATCACCAGCAGGAACACCCGCTATATGATTATTGAATAGTAATTCCAACATATGATTGATTGAATAGCAATACAAGTAAGCAAGTAACACGTATGTTTGATTAAATTACTTCACAATAACACTTATGCATTTATTTGAATATATATATATAGTATGAATATATGAATACGTACACATATGTCCCCAAAACGTTTATGAAAATCGAGTAAAATAGGGGAATGATAAACTCACCTTAGACGGAAGGCAAGTGATTAATAAATTCGACAACGAACTAATGATTTAAGCGAGTCGTCCAATACGCGTCCAACGAGATTAATGATCAGAATCTGAAACTTTGGGATATCAAACTATAAATAAAGACGAACTTAATGCCGCTGGAATCAATCCAAACGGATGGGTAGAACTCTAGTTATGTTGATTTTAATGTTTAAGCGAGCTGGTACTAACCAGAATCCGAACAGCGAGTCGGAAGTCAAGTTTTGGGCACTAGCCTTAAAATTATGTTACAAGAATAAAAGTCTTCTGGACCGAACGTTGAATCCGTCCAGAAGTATTAGAAAACGGATAGTCAAACTTGTTGACTGTTTTGCCCTTTAACGGGTTTTAAGCGAATTGACCAGTCAACACCCTTCAATCACCAAAATTGATTGAAGGTTATTGACTAGGGAATATGTATGAACGATTTTACAGTTTACAACTTACTCGGAAAGTGAAAGGAATGATGAGAAACGGAAGTCAAAGGTCCTTGAGTTTGCAAAGTCAACGAACAAGTCTTGAATCTTTAACGAATATGCAAAAACCGAAGGGTTGGAGGATGAACAGAGGTAAGGGATGGCTGGAGGATGTTCCTTAGGGCTTGATTAAAGTTTACAGCAGATGAATGGGGCTTGTTTATATAAGAATAGCAAAAACGAACTAATTATGGGCTTTTGGCCCGTTTAGGTAAGAATATACGATTTAAGGAAGAATCAACGATTTATTCACAAAGATCTGATCTTGGACAGGAGAAAACGAATTAGGAATGGTATTTTAGTTGTATGATGTTTACTTGGACCTTAACTCACTCAAACATGCCTAAAATAAACGATTTTATACCTTAAACGAACTAGAAAACGAACTAAAACATAAACGATCTGTCTAGGTGCACCAAGGCGGCACGCGACGGGGGTGGGGGTCTGCCCGCGCGGCCATCTGGCATCCTATGGTGGAGATTCACTAAATGGCAGATTTGGTCCTTGAAATTTGATATTTGGTTACTTATTAAACTTTTTATGAAATAAGGAAGAAATGGACATTATATAAACTATGAGGGGTTTAAAGTGAACTTTGAAAACTTAATTACATATAGCTACTTGGTTTTGATTAATATTAATGATCCCAAAATATTTCCGGGCCGGGTTATACGTAAACGAATACGGTGTCGAAAAATCCGAGATGTTACAGTATATAAGCATAGAAAATGCAGTGGCAAATGCTAGTTGGCTACGAGATTTGCTATTGGAGTTATATGTTTCCGTTTGCAAATACATGATCGTCTACTGTAACAATCTCTTTGTAGTATACATGACATAAAATCCCTTTCAACAGCAGCGAACAAAACATACAGGAACTGACATTTATTTTCTTCACAAAGAAGGTCCAAACTAAATAACATTAGGGTCCTTCACATACCGGCTGCTCTCCACTACGTAGATAATTTCACAAAAAGGCTTCTACAACTCTTATTTCAAGAGTTCATTCAATTTAAGCGTTTGTTCTATCACCACTAGGACTCTTTGAATATATATTAGGCCCCTATTCTTTTATAAATGTTTTTTCTAGGCCTTAATCATTGGCTCACTCACCATATATTTCCCTATACTTAGGTCCCTTGTTTAACGATAGATCGAAACATTGAAACCATAGACACCATTACCTATCTTTATTAAGGGGGTGCTTGGGATTCCTTATTTTACCTCCTTTTAACTTTCGGCGATAAATTAATGAGTTGCAATATTGTAACTTATTAACTTATCCCCTTACAATAACACACAATACCAAACATCTTTTAACTTTTCAAAAGTTAATAAGTCATAAGTTGCATAAAATAAGCAATCTCAAACACCTTCTAAGATCTACTGTTAATCGTACCAAAATAACCATTATTATTTTAACACATCATTTTGACATAAACACATTTTAGCTTGTTATCCCGTTTGTTTTTACATGTTTTACTCAAATACGCAACTTCACCGGTTAGGGCAGTGGAAACCATTAATGTAGAAGGAAGGAGGAGTAGAGACAGACGCAAATTGACTTGGGAGGAGCGGATTAGGCAGGATTTACTAGAGTTACACCTCTCTGAGGACATGGTCCATGATAGGTGTTCATGGAGACGTTGGATTAAGGTTAAGGACTTTTAGAGAATATCATATTTGTATCTTAGTTTAGCGTTAGACTCTTATACATTTTAGGCAGATTTTGCCTGTATTTGTTTTTTGTTGGTATATCTATTTGGATTCTATGATTTCACATGCGCTGGTATTTGATTGTGACACTTTATCACTGTAAGTTTTGTTATTGGTACGTGTGTGCTTATATATTACATGCTTCGGAGCTTAGGGTCTTTTTGGGAAGTAGCTTCTCTTTCCTCATGGATAGAGGCAAGGTATGCCTACATCACACCCTCCCTAGATCCTACCAATAGCTTTTGCTATTTGTGAGATTTACTGGGTATAAATACGCATATTATCTTACTTTAAAAGAAGTTTGAAGTGGTTGGACCTACTTGGGCAAACGGCATTAGGCTCAATACTTTGCTATGAAGTATTGTGATAGTCGTGACCATAATATTTCACATTTGTTAGTAAATTAAATTTATTAAACACACTAAATCCCTTGCCACCATATGCATTTGAATCATTTCAATTTGAACAAGAACACAACCTGTTATTATTTATTATGCATGCTAATTCTACTTTCAACTAATTTGTTGAATTACAATTACATAATCATAACTGAAAATTTGAAATTAATGGCAAATACATCCAGTAAGCAAAGATTTTCGGCTCATATAAGGTTAAAAAATCATCATCATATCACACAAAGTTTTTTACTTTATTACTTAGAAAGTTAGAAGTCATAATGGTAAAAAGAAAATAATTTTTTGTTTGGTTCAAGGTGTGTGTATATATATATTGTATCTTAAACTTATTCAGAAAAACATATTACAAAAGCTATGCGTTCTACACACACCAGATTGATTATTTAAATACTAGGAAAGCCTATACAAGTCGTATAGGTCCAACTCCTGTATGAGTTATTTTCAAGAAATTAAGATGACCAGATGGGTTAGTAACCCATCAATGATCCACCTAACTATCCAATTAAAAAAAGATAAAACTTGAAAGACGGTTACTATTTATAAAGTATCGCGTAATTACCGTAATAACCCATGTTACCCAAATTAGTTCCAAGTATTGTCAATCTTTTTGTCCAAAGTTTTATAATATTAGAAGTAATTATCTCCACACAAATTAAACTTTATTACCCAAATTAGTTTTTACATTTGTCAATTTTTTAGTCCAAAATTTCATAATATTAGAAGTAATTAACTCCAAACAAATTAAACTTTATCTGTTTATCACCCAAATTAGTTTTAACTTTTGTCGATATTTTAGTCCAAACTTGAGGGAGTTTGGGTTTTTCAATGGAGGTGACCCAAGTTCAATTATCACTTACAACACTTTGGGGGATATTAGTAGCTCAACGAAGGAAGACTGAGATCTTTGTGTGTCAAGTTCGATTTTGAGGGCATTCGGGTTTTACCACAGTGGGCCTTATGGCCGGTAGATTTTCCTCGGAACTGAAGATAACTTGGAGGCGCTTAAGGGCTCCGTATGGCTGGGTTGGGTCAGCTGGCGTTGACCTTTAGCCATTGGATCACCCCGTACAAAGTACCTAGGCATTTTATGTTTGTTGTCCGTTAAAAAAATTTATCTCCAAACAAATTTAAAGATAATCTCTTATACTCAGGGGCGGATGTAGGTTATAGAATCAGGAGTAGCATCCGCTACCCCTCAACTTTTCGTTGGTAGTGTAAAATTATTATTTTTTTGATCAGTTTTCGTATTTCTCTACCCCTGAAACAATATTACGTTACCATTATTTGTTTAAAGCTCAACCAAGTTAAAAATTCAAATCAAATAAAGCCCAATCAAAGTTTATAGCCCCAAACAAAGTCTATAGATCAAAGCAAATGAAACCCATTAATCTCGTTTTTTTTTCTTTTGTTTGAACGAAAACATCAAACAGAAACAAACTCAAACACAAACAAGCTCAACACAATCATCATTTTTTAAAAGTTCAAATCAAATGAAGCCTAATAAGCAAAGTTTATAACCCAAAGAAAATAAAAACCAATAACCTTTTTTTCTTTTGTTTGAACGAGAAACATCAAACAGACACATTGCTCAACAAAAATCATCATTTTGAGGTTGAAGTTTTTAATACGATTTTGGATATGCAAATTCAAGAATTTGGAAATAGATTCAGTGAGGTCTCAACTCGTTTGTTAGAAAATATGTACGGCTTAAATCTATGAGATTTGTTTTCAAGTTTGGCATATTTAAGATAATGACATTTTCGGAGATGCATCCGAATGATTTTAGTAATGAAGAGAGATGATTTATTTCGGGTAATCATACGACTTTTTATCACACTTTAAAGTAAGATGATAAATTTGCAAAAATCGGGTGGAACGCGTGACGTTACTTGTGCAATGGTGAAATTGGAAAGCACGCCACTTTTCCATCGGTTTATCGAATATTGAAGTTAGCGTTGGTTTCCCGATTGCAACTGCAACCGTTGAAATATGTTATTATAAAATGAAACTTATCAATACGGGCTTGCACAAGTTATGAGTATTTGAACAATGCTTTACTTTATGCGGTCGAAAGAGAAACGCTTGATAAGGTTAAAAAAATGGTGTGTAATGGCTCGATTTCATGCTTTCAAAAGCCGAAGAGGAGAAATCTACACCTCATGTGTTTATATATATATATATATATAATCATGTTTTTATTTTTGTTTCGTTTACATTGTATGAAATACGGTAAAAAAAAAATTTTAATGCTACCCCTGAGATTATGTATAGATCCGCATCCACTTGTACTATTAAAGTTACAAACTTACAATATTCGGGATAGGTTAACGTACAATAATTGGTTATTGTACATTAGGTACACGAGCTTTTTGAACGTCAATTTCAATTTCACGCGGTGACATAATTGTAAATAACTTAAATTTAATTCTATGATCTAATTCATCAATTGATTCATCGAGCGTCCATCCATATCAATATAATTCAACCGTCGATCAGTATTAAACTAATTTGCAGATTGATATCAAACTAATTGAGTTAACTATCTAACCCTAAAGATGTTCGTTACCTGCAAATAAAATAGAACGTTTTATCAAAACGTATTAAAAAAAATCAATTGTATTTCAAACCAGAATGTATTAAAAGAACATTTTATCAAAACGTATAAGAAGACATCAATTTTATTTCAACCTATAATGTATTAACAGAACGTTTTATCAAAACCAGAACGTATTATCAAAGCAAAACGTATTAAACCAGAACCTATTAAAACAAAACTTGAGCGTATTAAAACTTGAACGCATTAAATTGTTTTTGATATATTATTAAAACAAAACTTCAACATATTAAAACTCGAACGTATTAAAACGTTTTTGATATATATAATATATCTAATAAAACTTGAACGTATTAAAAACAATTTTATATTGTATAATCAATTTTGATAGACCAGAACGTTTTATAATCAATTTTGATAATATATCTAATAAATTTTATAATAAATTTTTATAAGGGAAAACTTGAACGTTGTCGACGACGATGATGGTGACGAAGAGTGTTGATGGCGCTGGCAAGCGAACGTGAAGGAGTTGTGCTGGTGTCGGTGAGGGGTGGTGGAGACGGATTGAGGGAGAGGGACGAATAGATGAGTGTAATTGTGATTATGGGTTTTGAAAATCTATCGGTTGGAAGTGTCGCGTATGTAACGTACATAAGATTCTACCTTTAATTGCTACATGCATGACTATTGAAAACATGAACCTAACAAGAAGCAACACATACCGAATATAAAAAAGACGAATAAAATCACAAACATATTATGAATAAATAGAATAGATGTTAAGAAGATACAAATTCGATTATATTAAATCTCATTCTAGCAAATCCAATCCATAGTATTTTAAGGATAATATATCAAACAACTATCCTATATTGTCAAATGACATCAATTAGTTTGGCAGCATATTTTGGCATAGTATGCCTTTTTATTTTTTATTTTTATTTTGGTGACATCACATCAATCATCAATTACAAGTCATTAATTAGTCTGTATATATTCCATCCTTGTGTTTAGGGATCACAATAAGCAACCTTTAATTTGTTAAATTCGTGTGTTTAAATAAAATCGAGCCGGATTGCATGTTCGATGTTCTGTTCAGTGTTCAATCGGACTAAGTTAGTTATTTAGTTTTAAGAAATTCAATATATTGGGCTATGGATTTTTATCGTTTGCGCAACACATCAACCATTTAGCCCATTACAAAGCTAATAACCCGAACCAAGAATCTTGAATAACCCGAACCATGAACCGATGAATACGGATCATGTTAAAAATCGTTTTTTCGGTTTGAAAATTGCTTGATGACATTCATTTTTATTCACTACTTTTATTTTATTTAGTTAACTTCATTTTAATTATTTTGTAATAATAAATAAGTACCTAAATATTGTAGGCGTATTTAAATAAATATCAAAATAGACAATCTACGTGTTATATATATATTTAATACTTAGTATTCTAATTTGACATGACTAATTTGTCGAGTTTTAAAACAAACTTTCCCCTGTAATTACTATATACCAAACGCTACATAATAATTTGCATATACTTGATATGTATAAAAGTAGATCTTTAAATTTAGAGATTTAACTTTTCTGTTTTAAAAGTTAGAGAATTAGTTTTTTATTTTATTTTTTAAATCTCATAACACAATTAGTTTTAGTTTTTTTGAGTCTTACACAATTAGTTTTTTTATATATCATTTGAATATTATAATGCAAGTTGTCTAGTGCTTAGATCTTTTCAAATGATCATGTGCCCTACGGGAGTATATTCGTAACAAATATTTTTATACGCTCTGATTAAAAAAAAACATTTTATAATCATAATTTATTTATTATATGTGTGCTTGTATAGGTGATTTCGTTAACATTCACTTTATAAATATATTTGATTTCTTTGTATTTCATTCCTATTTATAGATTAGCATTAATATATCTAAATAAGTTTTGCAAGTTAGTTTTATAATTACATCATATTCGTTAGGTATAACCTACGAGAGGTGCATATTCATTTCCATTTATTGTAATAATAAATCCATACGCAAAGGATAGAAGGATTGATGCTACACAATTGAAGTGAATGGAATGCGAGAGGGAACGGAGGTGGGATTAGCATTCCACGTAGTCAAAGGGTTCATGAATGAGTGGAGTACTTCCCGATAAGAGATAAAAATCGAGAAGGGTTGAGGAGGAGATATGAAGGCAAGTGACCGGCCCCGTTGGGTACTAACGAATAATGATCTCATTTGCAAAAATATGTTTAAATTTAGTTACGCGTTTAGTTCTCTACTGTTACTCATATCATGTATTTGATAAAAAAAATTCTTATAAAATTATTTTTTAGTCTGGTGGTTTTCAAGCGGGCAACATCAATAGTTCTCGACTTCCCACCCTTAGATGGAGTTACATTTTTTTTTATCACGTGGTGTTAAATAACCAAGCTACCCACACACTTTGTTTAAGCAGTCAACTTGGAGAATTTGGGTGCACTATTGTAACGCTAGACACTGCGTTATAATTTAACAATTTAAATGTGCATTATAATTGAGCAACTCGTATATACTTTTGTAAATAGTTTAGACCACATAGTACAATCATTTTGTTTTTTTCAATAAAAAAGGACGTTTTTGAAAATAATAAAATAAAAAACAACAAAACAATACTTGAATTATGGAATCAGTTTTGTTTTATCTTATAATTTTAATATAAAGTATATAATAGTTAATTGAGTGGTACAAAATTGATGAGACTAGATTTAAAAGAACATCTATAACCCTTGTAGTGGGCTTTTAAGAGGGGAAAAAAGTCTCATAACATCAGGCACATCACCTTCGAGACGCTATGGGGTGTTGTGGGACCAAAATGACTTGGGCGTAGGGCTGTTCACGAGTCGAGCCCGAGTCAAGTCAGGATGGTTTCAAGCTCGGGCTCGAAATTAAATGGGGCAACTTAGCTAGGCTCAAGGTTGATTTTGAAGTTAAACGAGCTTAAGATTGAGCTAACGAGTCGAGCCATGACTCGAGCCGAGCCAGGGTCGATTTTTGCTCGGTTACAAAAATGATCCAAATCAGCTCAAAATGTTGTAAATCAACTTTTTATAGCTAGTTTTATTCGAGCTTTTTTCGAGCGAGCCACGAGCCCGAGCTTCAAGCCTCGAGCTTTTTGAACAGCCCTACTTAAGCGCTTTGTACATAGGCGCTCCAAACTCACCTTTCTCTTACGAAAAAAGTCCCCGTCAATAGAATGGTAGTAAATGGGTGCTATCATCCTTCACCACTACATAGAGTCTAATAAAGTCTTGTTATCTTTTACCATTTCAAATATATATATATATATATATATATATATATATATATATACTTTTAACATCTTTTTACCATTTCAATTATTTTTAAGTTCATATTATTTACATTTTTCCAACAGAGTTGATAGTAAACTTTGAAATAGAAATATCTACTCACTTTGTATTTGTAACATGACCTATTTTTTTAGGTTAACTATTTCATGAAAATCGGTATTTCCTAATTTAGTTGAAGTTTTTTTTTCACCCAATATATTATACACTAGGATAATAACCCGTGTTATACACGAATGAAAACATATCAATAAACAATATAAATATAAACAACATATTCAATCAACACAAATATTGACATAAGTTTTTTACCATTAGATATTACAAAAGATGTTAAACTATGTCTATAACATAAAAAGAAAATATTTTATAAATAAACAATGCAGTGAATAAGAAATAATATAACATAAATGAACCATTAACATGAAAAAAAAAATAAAAAACACATATTAGTAACAAATTTTGTGATATTAATTGAAAACTAAGCTTACAAATACATACCATGTTTAAACTTTATCACATTAAATTTCTGAAAATCTCCTTGTAAACAAGGTTTGTTGTTTTATTTGTAAGTTGTGATTCTTCGTTCAGTACGACTAACTTAATATTGGCTCTACTCTTCACTCTTGACAGAACTAAATAAAGTTGGTCAATTTGAAAAAGCTGGATCTTTTAAGTATAAACCAACTCTAGATAATGATTGACCTTGTGAAAAACTGTATCTTTTAAGTATAAGCGAACTCTAGAAAAAACTGAATATTTTAAGTATAAGCCAACTCTAGTTGGCCATTGATTAAAACTAATATCATAATTACATTAATAAGTTACAAAAATATAAAAGTCAATATTATTTATTAAAATTTTATTGTGAATATGTGGAAACTAGAGTTATGGAAAGTTGATTACATGGAAACCTATGTGGATGAAATTGTTTTGTTTTAGTATATTAGTTAGATACGTGATAATATTTATAACTTATTAATTTTTGGTTTGCTATAAGTTTAATAATATCTAAATTTAGTAATCAATCATAACGAATATATCATTTAACAAGCATATAATATCTTTGTTAACTGTCAATGAATTATTGAGGCAGGTTATATGTCCATTAATATATAGCATCTTTGGTTTTAGATTAAACCTTTTGTTTACCTTAATAGTTAATTAGTGGTCCAAAAAGTTTTACGTTTAATTACCTCCACAAGCTTTTAGTACGAGATTAAGGACCGATAGTATTTGTTTGTTGATTATTATATGACTATATAGTACTTTAGATTTGTAATAATCTTATTAAAAGAATCTATAGTTTTTGTGTTTTTGCCTATAGTTTCTTGCTAGCATCTCTAATGTTATACGTCTACAAACGTCATGATATTCTAAACTTTTTTCAAAAACGCTTGACTGTTTGCGTCTCTGGATCAAGTCGCTAAACTTGAGCTCCCAAGCGCCGCCTCATCCTATGACCTCAGGTCATCCGGACTAGGGGTGTAAACGAACCCATCAGAGCCTGAGCTTGACTAGGCTTAGGCTCGGATCCTTTTTGACTTATGAGAGCTCGAGCTTGACTCGTTTTGAGCTCTTTTGCTCAAGCTCAGGTCGTGAGTTGTTTTTACAAGCTCGAGCACTTGCTCACTTACTGTTTATTAACTAACTATATACGTTTTTAATTAGTTTTATGTATTTCAAGAAAACCTATAAACCAGCCTAAGCTCATCTCGACCCTGTGTAGTATTTAAACGAGCTCGATTATGAATTGTTAACCTAATTCATATAAGTTCAAAATAAATAAAATTTGAAAAAAAAAATACACAAGACTCGTTAACACTCAACTAGCCTAAACAAGCTTCCTATAAAGGCTCGAGCGCGGACTCGATAGCAAAACAAGCTTTATCTGAGTCTCGGGCTCGCTGGTTTCAAAGTGTTTATCAATCTGAGCTCGTATAACCTGGGCTAGCTTTTTACCTAAGGATCAAGCTCAGCTATTTTCAAATTTTTTATCAATTCGAGCTCAAGTAATTCATGAACATCTTACCTCGTTTGATAATTTTGTATACATACGAGCTCAAGATGGCACTGGTATCGATCTAGAAAATTTAAAATATTTGATACCGCTATTTCATGCAAAATTCAGGATACCAGTATACCAGTGCCGTACCAATACCAAAAACTCAAAACTTGATATCGGTTAAAATTATATAACACATAAAGTTTAAGTAAAGGCGTTGTATCCAGCTGGAAGGCTATAAGAGCCTCCACCTTCCAACTAGACCCACTCCCCCAACCCCAATCCTTTCAAAACCTCCCATGGACCCACCCACCACCGCCCCTCCGCCGTCCTCCGCCGTTACCACCGACGAACCAACCAACTCTCCTGCTAAACTCCGCCTCATGTGCAGCCACGGCGGTCACATCGTCCCCAGGCCACACGACAAGTGCTTATGCTACGTCGGCGGTGACACACGCATCGTCGTGGTCGACCGCCACGTCACGCTGGTAGAACTCACCAACCGCCTCGTCAAAACACTATCGAATTCACCGGCGAGTAATATTAATATAAATTATAATTTAAAATATCAGTTACCGTCTGAAGATCTGGACTCGTTAATATCCGTTACAACTGATGAAGACTTGGAGAATATGATTGACGAGTACGACCGGCTCAACAACCTAACGTCTTCGACCGGTCGTCTCCGGCTTTTTTTGTTCCCGTTCCCGGTTAAACCGGAGTCGGTTACATCGATTGGATCGCTTCTTGAAAGCTCGCTTAAATCAGAAGACTGGTTTTTAAACGCGCTTAACGGAACGACGTCGTCGGGGTTTTCTGACACGTCTTCTGTTAATTGTTTGTTAGGACTGGAGGATGACGTGGCGGTGAGAGAGAAGAAGAGTTTGGTAAATTCGGCTGCGGTTAACAATTTCAAATCGTGTTTGGTGAATCCGACTGCGCAGGATGTGCAGTCGGTTCCGGATAGTCCGATGCTGGAAACGACGTCGTCGTTTGGTTCGGCTTCGTCTTCGCCGCCTGTTCGGGGTGTTGGTGATGAGCAGTTGAAGATTGAAGAGCAGTTTGCTGCTCAGGTTGGTATTAAGCATACGGAGGATGTGAATTGTGTGGCTGCACCGGTTTCGCTTGCGGTTACTTCGGTGGTGAATAAAGTTGTGGAGATGGAGAATTTGAGTCCGAATGGACTGAATCGTGTGGTAACGGAAGACGAGCGATTGGATAATGTACAGATTCATCTTCAACAACAGCAACAGCAAAAGGGATCAGGTTTTGATGTACAGATTGCTCATCTTCAACAACAGCAGCAGCAACAGCCACAGTATCAGCAGAAGGGATCTGGTTTTGATATGATTTCGCCTGATTCGGTTTCGAGGTACCTTTTTTTTAATTATTTTTGTTTAATGCGTACCAAGTGTTTGATAATATGCTTAAGTGAAAGATTGTATTGTTAATTTGTTATGAATTGCAGTGATGGTAGTGTAACGAATCCGTTATCGAGACGAAAGCCGACGGTGATTTATCAGGATCCGAGTGGTTTCAATGATCAAAACCCTAGGATTCAGATTCAACCGGTGCAACAAGTTGATCCACAACATACTCAACTTAACGCTCAACCTCAACCTCAAGCACAACCACAGTTTATTCACACTGCAGTTCCACCGCCGCAATACCTTCACCATCAACACCACCCGTCGGGGGCGGTTCCGATGGCGGCTTATTACCAAATGTACCCGTCCCAGTCTCACATTCGTGCTCCACACGCACCACTAGATCAACATAATTTTGTGTATTATATGCCTGCCAGACAACCGCCTCAAGGTTATAATTTACCACCGTTGCAGACCGACCCTGCTGCTTCCGCGCCGCCTAGTAGTCAAGTCCCACCGCCGTCCGGTTTGTTCATCGCACCCCGAGCAGTCCAACCCGCTACTAAAACCGACCCGCCAGCGGGTATGTATAGACCCACCGCGACTTCTGGTGTGCTCCCGCCTCAACTGGTGCAAGTTCCGTCTAGTCAACATCCGATTCAGCCTCAGTTTGTGGGTTACTCTCACATCCAACAACCTTCTCAACCCGTGTCTTCTACCGGCAGTGGTGGTAACTATGTATACGAGTTCGCTGATCCTGCACAACAAGGACGACAACATATATACTATGCGCCTCAGCCTTTGCCGCCTCAATCCGCTGCGCAGTATCAAACCATGACGTCGACTTTGCCTGTTGAATCCCAAGCAGATAATAATATGAAACAACAGCAAGTGAGAACATCATCACAGCCTTAACAGGTGAGTTTCAATTGAAAATTTTGCAGTGAAGTGTGTTCTTTTCCATTATTATCATTATTATTATTATTATTATTTGGTCTTTATATTGGTATTGGTTTGTGGTATGTATTTGTGCTTGAAAATAAGAACATGGCTTTGATTTTTATTATATTCTAGTATATGTGTATGCTATATAATTTACAGTTGTTCAAAGATTCTGGTTCAAAACCAATGGAAATCATAGAAGATAAAAGAGTTTTAGTTTGGTTTCATGCTTCTTGTTACCTATATAATTGTACTTGGTGTCCATTTGATGAATGGAACATTCATGCAAATGAGTTCTTAAATGGTACCCATGATTTAGGCGGCTCGCAGTTTCTAACCTGTTTAAGACATGATCAAACCTGGTGTAATTATATATATTTTTTTAATTAGTTAAACTTTGTAGGAATTTTGTTATAGACATGAGGTATAAAGTAGTTAATCGCGACGTCTTTCTAATCTGTTTAACATGATAAGACTTGGTTTGCCGGCAATTAGGCAATCGAACATAAAGTTGTGTTATAGACATGAGGCAATGTTGTAAAAATTGCTAGTCGGTAGTTGGGTGGTGGGGTGCGGGCTAGCGATTAATTGGGCTTAATCGAGATTAATTGGGATTAGTCGGATCGGACTTAATGTATATTTTCAGTTTTTTATATTACACAAACATATTTTGGCCGAAAATTGGCTGGAATCTCGTTGGAAACCACGTTCACTAAAAAAAAAAATTCTTTTGTAGCGAATAATTTATTATGGATTTCACCGGTATCTCACCGGAAACCGCTGATTTTGATCGGAATCACGCTGGAAACCGTTGAGTTGATCGGAATCTCGTCGGAAACCGCCGGTTTTGGCTGGATTTGACCGATTAATTAGCCGACTAGCCCAAAATTAATCAGTGTTGTGGGGAGTAGCGATTAATCGGTGCCTAATCGGGATTTTTGCAACACTGACATGAGGTATAAAGTAGTTAATCGCGACGTCTTTCTGATCTGTTTAACATGATAAGACCTAGTTTGCCGGCAATTAGGTGATCGAACATAAAGCGTGTTTTGGATGTTGCCAATGCTTTATTACATGTGTGTCCGGTTGTGAGGTAAGTTTGTAAAGTTGAGAAGAGAATCACACTGATGAATCTTGGAGATATGATGGCAACATGTGCTGGAAATAATTGGAAATCCAAAGGGATGAAACATGGTACATGACCCCACAAAAGAGTGGTATATGCAATACCCACTCTTGTAACTTTCTTTTTAAGATTCTAAGAGAGTGCAAACAAGCTGAAGATGATTTGGGATGGCTGATGTTCAAACAAAAATGTCACTTTACATGGTTACATGTGTATATAGTTCTAAGAGAGTGCAAGATGATGATTTGGGATGGTTGATCTTGAAACAAAAATGTCACTTTACATGGTTACATTAAGTGTTGCAAAAATCCCGACTAGGCTCCGATTAATCTCCAATTAGTAACTAGTCCCCACTTCACTGATAAATTTTGGGCTAGTCGGCTAATTAATCGGTTAACGGTCAAATCCGGCGGTTTTTGGTGAGATTTCGACCGAAATCAGCAGTTTCCGGCGAGATTCTGACCAAAATCAGCAATTTCCAGTGAGATTTCAACAAAAACAAGCAGTTTCTAGCGAGATTTCAGCCAATTTTCGGCCAAAATGTGTTTGTTTATGTATAAAAATGAAAATTACATATAAAAAAGTGTGTTTGTATATATAAAACTAAAAAGTATACATTAAAAGTTATATCCGATTAATCGCTAGTCCCCACCCATCGTCCGACTACCGATTAGCGATTTTTACAACATTGGTTACATTACACATGTATACAAACGTTAAACGCTATGTAGTTTGCATACAAACATAAACATGCATACGAAACGATATTAGGAAAAGCGCAACCAATTTCCATGTAAATTACTGTACAAGATATTAATGTATTCAAATAAGAACTGGTAAAAGAGATTAGGGGTGTTCATGGTTCGGTTTGAAACTGTAAAACTGCCCAAACCTGTCATCGGTTTGGTTTCACGGTTGGTTTTTTCTCTTATTTTTGGCCGATTGGTTTCAAAAATTTCAAACCGTATCGAATGGTTTGGTTTGCGGTTTATACCAAAAACCAACCGTAAAAAACCGAACCGTATAATTTGATTATATATAATCTTTTAGATACTTTATATGCTATATATATGCACATATATATTATTAGACATAACTAAATCAAAATTGAATGATTTGTAAATGAAATACATTAATATCTTTATGCAATTTCTTTAAAATTAAAATCTAAAAACAATTTTCAATACTAGTACCCAAGCTTACTTTTTTACAAATTGGGGCAGCATACACTTTGATTAACTTGTGGATAACATTTTTACCTTTTTAACAACTTGTTTGGACAGCTTGTGTTTAACAACTTGTCAAGAACTGCAAATTTTTGAAAGCTTTACTAATATGTACCATATCTTATTTGAACATATTGCATAAAAGACTAATGGGCCTAAACCGTGAAATCAAACCGGAATCAAACCGTTAGTAACGGTTTGGTTTGGTTTGGTTCGGTTTAAGAATTCAACGGTTTGGTTTTGGTTTGCAAAAACCAAAAACCGTTACTAACAGTTCGGTTCACGGTTTAATATAAAAACCGCAAAAACCGGACCGTAAACACCCCTAAAAGAGATTAATGTATACAAATAAGAATGTTTATTGATGTTAAGAAAACACCATTTGAAATACAAGTTAGTTAATAAGATATTAATATATTCATCTTTTGATATTGATCTAACCACTTTATGGTTATACAACCGTATAGATGTAAAATAGAAGTCAAAATTTCATTTCTTAGATTTTTGTAGCATGTTGGTTTTTAGGAAATTTATTAGTGGACGCAAGTGTGAAGTGATAGGCTAGCTCAAAATATGTATTTATTTTGTTTTGTTTTTTCCTCTTTTAATAGCGTTTGGAACTAACCTTGGTACTTGAGTGAGTGTGACCTTCCTGAGACGTGATGTCAACTATCCAACATGATGTTGACATTTCAGACCTGATTCACTCAGGAACACCATCAAGAAAGAAACTAATCATTATGAAAAACCCTTTTAAGTCAAGTTCCAAACCTGTGACCTTGAATATCCTAAATCTCAGCCATCACCCTATGTCATTGGACCAAAAGACTAATAGACTAGATTGTAATTCAATTGGTGTTTTTTTGGCAACTTGTAGCCATGTTTGGGGGTCACCCACTTAAAAATATCTTTTGAAATCTGCCGTGTATTGTGTAAGTTGTAGCATAGTTGAAGAACCTTAAAAAGTCCAAAGACAAAAAGGACATGTCACTTAATTTTCCTATGCTCTGATTGAACCAACGATAAGACTTAATTTCAGAACATTATTATTGCGTATGAGTGGGTCAAGTTGGCAACTCACACATCTATTTCATGTCATTTTCGTTCCATACCATTTACACAATACAATAGACGTGCACAAAAAAAACCGGTTCCGGACCCGAACCGGTGGAACCGATCCGGAACCGGTTCGTATTAGGTATACCCCATACCCGGTTAGGGTATTATAATACCCGGACCCATGTATTTGTCAAAAAATCGGTTCCTACCCGGAACTGGTTCCAGCCCGAAATAACCGGTTCCTCCGGGTTTTTTACGAAAAAGAGCCGTTGTAACCGGTTCCAACGGTAATATAGCCGTTGAAACGGGTTTTGAGCTAAAAAACTATATAAAGGGTTGGATGATCACTTGTTTTATCACTCCATCTCAAAAACATCAAGCAAACTTATCGGTTTAAACTTTACACTCCAATTTTTTTCACTTTCATTCCACCACCACTCGATAACTAGTTATTATGGCAAGCCAAAACAAGGGCAAAAGAAATGCGGCAGCTACCGATTCCGTTTTTATTGACCCGGTTCGTGCCGAAGATGACGTCGGAGTTGCAAAGATCCTCCCTCATAACCGCAACGAAGAAGTATGGCGGAATTGGGATTTGGTTGAGTTGCTTAATGGAGACATTAAGGCTCGTTGCAAATTGTGTGGCACTTATTTAAAACATGATTCAAACTTTACTTTAAAGAAGCACATCGAGAAGAAATTTTGTAAGGCGTTGAAAGAAGTTCCCGCCACGGTCCAAGCCGAATTGGGTAAAGATGAGGCAATATTTCGTTACAACGTGAAAGCGGTTCACGATAGGATGGCGAAGTTCATGATTCAACAAGGTTTGTCGTTTAACCACTTCGACAACCCTCAATTGACGGCCTTGATTAGAGAGACTCTTCAACCGCGCTACACTCATGTAAGTCGTACCACTCTTCGACGTCATTGTCTAAAGTTGTGGGAATGTGCCAAAAAAGATTTAATTGATTTTTTTGACACTTTACAAACAGGTGCCAACTTAACTAGCGATGTTTGGTCGGCACCCCATGGGTTACCGGAATCGTACCTTTGTGTGACCGCGCATTGGATCAATCCAGTATCTTGGCAAATGATGAAACGCACCATCGCGTTTGAAAACTTTTCGTTTCCACATATCGTCGAAAAATTGTTTGATATTTTGGATGAGGTAATAATCACTTTTAACTTGAGGAAATTTTTTTTTTCAATGTCGTTTGATAACGCATCTAACAATACAAAAGCGGTAGACAAGTTATATATAAAATATACACCACTTTGCTACGGAAAGTTTTTTCATACTCGATATGTTGCCCACATTATCAATTTGGTTGTTCAAGATGGTCTTGACAACGAAACCATGGAGGGCGGTTTGAGATTATTTAGGTTGATGTTACAAGATATTTTCAAAATTGGAAAAAGAAGACATCTTGAATACAAAAACTATTGCAAGTCGGTGGATAGAAAATATTTGGGGCCGAATTGGGACGTTCCAACCCGTTGGAACTCGACTTGTAATATGCTCGCTTGTGCTTTTTTCCCAAAAACAAACTATACAAGCTTTTCATAAAACGCTTGTGGATCGTTGTGAAGCCGATATATTTCCAAACGGTGCTTGGGATAATATCGGTTACTTCTTGGAGTATCTTGATGTTTTTAAAACCGCAACAACTAAATTGTCGGGGGTTTACTATCCTACTAGTTGTTGGGTTTTGCAAGAATTATACAACATGTCCTTGAATTTCAAAGACTTTGAAAACAAAAATGACCTTTTCGAGTACATTGTTGACCCAATGAAGAAGAAGTTCCTAAAATATTTTGAAGGAATACCACCGGTGTTTACTTGTGCCGCCGCTTTAAACCCTACATAAATGTTGCCGGGGTTGATCGAGGAAATATATGACAACATGGGTGCGCACAAGATCGATCCGATGGCGTCGACGGAAGCAAAGGATTCTTTAAACAAATCCCTTCAAAAAATCTATGACCATTACTTCAAAATTTATGGTCCAAGCTCAAAGTCGACTTTTGTGAGGCAAGCAACATCAAGTAAGCCATGCAAGGATAAGCTTATAAACATGATGAATGCGGTTCGTGAGTCGGCGGCTAAGCGGCAAAGGGGTAACACACCAACTAGTGAACTTGGCCGATATAGTGGAGCAAACTATGGAGAAGGTGCAACGGTCGAGGACGTTCGTGTGACATCCGTGGCAAAACCGAGTACACCTTAGTACTTACAAACTCGAATAAGCGTTTAACCGCTTATTGCATAACGAACAAACGAATAACCAAATGGGTCTGGTTATGGTCCGGATATCCCGGGGTGCCATCTATAAGTGATATACGATCTATGCAAGCTAAAATATTAGTAATATGGCCTTAGTTCGATAGCAAACAAGTTAAACGAAAACATGCTCGTTTAACTACCCGCTATAGACTTAAACGCGAAAGATAGTTACAAACCAAGCATTGTATCATCCGTTAAGCCGAAAAAGACTTACCAAACACTTATTTGAAATGTTTTAAGTGATCGGTGAAAATATTTTTGATTTTTACAAACATGTAGTATGTTTTTATAATTTTACACAAAAATAGCCGAAAAACACTCGTTTTCGCTCCGTTTGACGCACCCGATAAGTTTTTCGCGCCAAAAACCGAACCCGAAATAAATTTGGACTCGGCATTTCACGTTCGGGCACGTAAATCGAGAAAAGTGGGCCAAATGGGCCCAAAAGGGGACCCAACGAGCCCAGCCCGCCAAATAAGACTTTTACCCCCCTTTTTATTCTTTCACATTTAAACTAGATCCTTGATATTTTCAGCCTCATTTTCTTGAAAACTCTAGACATAATTGCTGCTCCAGTCAAAAACCTTCAAACCCTAAGGTAAGGGCTTAAATAAGTAGCTTTTTTACTTGTTTAATACCATAAAAACATGTCTTGGTTACTAAAAATCATTCCTAACCGTGTAAAAATCCTAAAAATGGTCCATAAACATGTTTTGATCATACGCATGGTAAGGAACCTGTTTTGATAGTTTTTTTGGCCATAAACACGGATTAAAGGGTTGAAACGACGTTTTTACGGTTCAAAATTTCGTTTTTGTGCACTAGCCGAAACCCTATGTTAAAGGGATGTTCTATTGATGAAACTTGCTTGGTTTGTGCTATAGGACTTGTACCTAGCTTGCTTAGAAGCACAAGAACCTGAAAACTTGATTAAAAGGTCGGAAACGAGCCAAACCCGCTAAGGTAATGCCGAAACACTCGCTTACGAGCTATTTAGGTTAAGGTTGTGATGTGCATATTTTTAGGACTTGAAATTTTGCAGGGACATCAGGGACCATGTCAATAAGTCCCTGTTCAAATTTGGTAATTTTTCGACCATCCGAGAATATTTGGCGAATTTATTACCGAATTGGGACGTTTATTTGGGAAAAATAACTAAAATACTTCAAAAATTATGAAATTTTTCTGGGAACTCATATTTGATGTATTTTGATCACATATGAATTTTGAGATCATTTGGAGAAGTCTAAAGGTGTTTTGTACATATGCGTTCGTGCGAATTTTTATAGCCGAATTTGGGCCGAAAAGAATATTGAACAAGCTTTTTATATTCTGGAATTGATACAGATTGTTTTGGGACATGATTTGAGTATTCATGAATTTTTGTGCAATTTTTGGAAATTGTTTGGGGTAAACGGACGATTTTCAGGCGAATAGCTGATAAAACGAATTTTTATAAATTAATAAATCAGTAAATAAATTCCAGAAATATTTTTATAAAAATCTAAATATTTTAATTGATATGTGGTTAAATTTTCATAATTTAATGATTAACGGTTAATTAATTATGCTAATCTGAATATTAAACAAATTCAGTTTTTATAACAACCGGTAAGTTCGCGGCTAGTGAACCTGCGGGAAAATCAAAACACCAAGAGTGATCAAAAATCATATGTTTGGACTAATTAAGTGAAAACGAACTTTTCTATGACAAACCTGTACAATCCGGATAGATTGTGTGCGTTTCTTCTTAAAATCAAACTGAATAAACGGAAACGGGCCCCGAGGCTAATCCGGTACCCCAGTATGTGATCCTTCTTTATAACTTAATCATTTTATTAACCAATACATTTACCCAAGCTTATTTTCCCATAACTGTTTTCTGAACGCGTAAACGAACAACTTGGTCCAGCTGGAAAAACGGGAATCTGAGCCAAGTTCAGTTTTAAGTATTAGACATTGAACAACATCACAACCTAAGCCTATTGCCACTTTCTGGGCGTTCCAGCTATACCCAGATTAGTTATACAGCCCAGTTTAGTACTGAGATTATAATAATATTAAAATATTAATATTATTATAATATGGACTATAGGGACTAAGTGATAGCAAGGGAAACGAACCCCGTGCTGATCTCGCACTGAGTGCCTACAAAACCATGAGTTTCATGACCCCTCTTTTCAAACTGTTTACAAACTTTCGGGGTGAAAAGCATGTTCATATGCATTATCTATCTGAAAATGGTTCCAAACGAAAAATACCTGAACCTTCATATATGAAAAATTCCTACAAACATAATGATAAACTACGTGATGAGGAAAGGTGATTATTATCGTGATTGATATATTAAATGGAAACACTACGAATGCCAAAACATAAGGAAATCATACGTGACAACCTGTTTATACAAATACGCTATATAATGCTAAACACAACAGGTTGAGGAATAATGTGGTCTGTAATGACCATGGGGCTATTGTGGGCGGAAGAGGGGGCCACAATAGTACTAAACTAAAGTTGAGTATGGCCTATGAGCCAAGTTCTGCTGCAACTTACTAAACTAAAGTTGAGTATGGCCTATGAGCCAAGTTCTGCTGCAACTTATAAACTAAAGTTGAGTATGGCCTATGAGCCACAACTTACTAAACTAAAGTTGAGTATGGCCTATGAGCCAAGTTCTGCTGCAACTTATTAAACGAACTAACTTGATTATGACATGAATGTTAAGAAAATAATGTGATTATGCGTATTGTGGGCGGATGGGGAGCCACAGTATTTGGTGATACGTGATAAATACTATATGTGTATATGTGTCTATATATACATGCTAAGTGATTAGCCGTAGGAAATACTATGTGTAGAATATACTAATTATTTGCATGTACACTATATAATGTTTGAGTTTACGTGGAATCATTGTGGGTGGAAGGGGGACCACAGTGGTTGATGTTAACGCGGAACCGTTGTGGGCGGAAGGGGGGCCACAGTGGTTGAGTTTATGTGGAACCGTTGTGGGAGGAATGGGGTCCACAGTGGTTGGTTAAACACGGAAATTGGAAACAGGCAGTACGAACAAACAATCACGATTTTACCAAAATTTCTAATTCATATTATAAACTTACATGTGCGCATATGCACACACAAGGATATGGCTGTACATATTTATACAAACGTAAATACATATTTTTACATACGTGCGTACATACAAATTATGACTGTGTGGTACGCAGAACTGATTTCGTTAAACTTATGAAACTCACCAACTATTCGTAGTTGACCTGTTTTAACATGCTTTTCAGGTAATCAGATATGAGAAGTAATTTCCTGTGCGTTACGTGTCTGACTGATGATTGATGTCGTGGGCATTTGAGTTAGAAGTAAAGTAATTGATGAACCGGTTTGATTGTATCACCTAGTTTGTAAAAGAGATTAGAACGATGTAATATATTGTAAATTAGTAGTAATGTTACTTTATGAACAATGTATTTGATACCAGTTGTATCTGTTGCATTTCCGTTTTACGCTTACGCAAATCGCTTAACGGGGTGTGACAGTTCGCAACCTTGACATTTTGGCATGGTGGAAAGGAAAACAAAACGAATTTCCTATTCTTTCCGCCATGTCTCGTGACTTGCTAAGCGTCCAAGCTTCAACGGTTTCTTCGGAATCGGTTTTTTCACTTAGTGGAAGGATATTATCGATGCGAAGAACCAAACTCACTCCCGAGTCCTTAGAGATGTGCATTTGCCTAAAGGATTATTTGGACGCGGTGGATCGTATACAAGACAAGGCGAACTTTGAAGACGAAATACCACTTGAACGTCCAATTCAAGAGATGGAAGAAGAATCTTCGGGTGAAGAAGACGAAGTCGTAGAACTCGACTAATTTTAATTTGTATTTTTTTTATTTGTTCTAATCATTTTTGTATTTGTTCTAATCATTTATTTATTATGTAACACGAATCAATTAATTAATGTAACAAGTTTTTTAAAGTGTTATTTGTTTGTGTTAAATAAAAAACTTGTCTCAAACACTTAAACTAACTTTTAAACACATATATATAATTATAGAACATTACACAACGAACATTATTGCAAAATGATTAAGTACAAACATTATTAAACATAAAACTAAAAATAGCAAACATTGTTCGTTGTTTTCGTCTCACCATCTACGACCATCAAGCTTTGTTACCGGCGGTGGGGGTTGACTTGTAGAGCCGGACAACTCCCCGGCTTCTCCTTTTTTGGCATCCAAATGCTTTTTTTCCTTGCAATACTTATTGGTATGCTTTCGAAGGCTGGAATTCGATGCCGCCTTCAAAAACTTTCCGCAGTATTTGCATTGCGCCATCTCCTGTGTGTCGGTCATGACACACAGGTCATAGTGAACCCAAACCTCGAGGCATCTCGGGGTGTCGATAACCATAACAACTTCGTCGTTGGTTGCCATTGGTAATGGTAAGTGGTTTAAAAATTGAAGTGTTTAACAAGTTAGGGGAGTTGGTTAACAAGTTCTAAATCTAGTATGTCTATATATAGTAAGTGGGGGTGGGTATAAACATTCAAAACCGGTTCCAACGGTCTAAAAACGGTAAAATAGCCGTTGGAACCGGTTTCCAACGGTCAAAAATGATTTAAACTAGGAAAACCCGCTGGAACCGACCGGTTTTCGGGTGTAAACCGGACCCGGTTCCTACCCTACCCGGTTCCACTGGTTCCTAATATTTGCCTACCGGGTCGGGTCCGGTTCCTACCCGATTCCTGACAGGAACCGGTTTCATTTTGTACCCGGTTCTTAAAAAACCGGTTCCTACCCGGTTCCGGATTTTAAAAAAAACCGATTTGTGCACGTCTACAATACAACGCGCAGTCAAGAATCAAGTAAACAATAAATACTAATCTTTCAAGTAGGGGTGTGCACGGTTCAGTTATTAGCCTTAACCAATTTAAGCATTTGGTTTTGGTTAATTGGTTCGGTTAATATATATATATATACACACTAGTCTTAGAGCCCGTGTAACACACGGGATAATTCAAATTATAAAATTAAAAGTAAAACAAATAATTACATAACGTATATGAAAAAATGTATTACATCTATGTTTGTATTTATAGTATGTGCACATAAATTGATTTTATTTATATCACAAAATGATTTTTTTAAATAAACTTGATAAAAAAATGCATGTGTAAAAACGTACCCAGAAACACTCTTTTAATTGAAAAATTAATTCTCAGCGTCATATATGTATAATTGAAAGAATTTTGGTTCTCAACCAATTTCGGGAATAAGACTTCTTATACTATAGTAATTTTAACCACTCAGCCTAAATGCAGAAGGAGCGTTACATTTATCGTATATTTATCAATTACCACCTATCGAAGGAAAGGAGAACATTAAATTGTAACAACGGATGTCATTCAATAACTAGATTTTTCTGAGCTACACCGTGAAAAGGATTTTGATAAGTTTCATGGGGCTTTTCGACTTTGTCATAATGACAACATAAAAAATAACATGTTAACCCATTCAATTTTGTGAATATTTTGCTTCATTTGAGCATAGATTTCATTGCATGCTTCCCATACAGCGTTCTTATCATCATTGAAGGAAAAGTTAATGCTTACACAAATATTTCAAATTTGATAAAAGTTAGAAACATCGATAGGCCTAGGGTCTCAAAAGTGTTCGCAATCTTTTCTTAAATTTTAATAGTCGAGGGAAAAATAGTCAATTTGCCAAATCCCGAACTTTTTGATTATTTCTAAAAATGCCTTTGAAAATAAATTTGAAACCCGAATCATGTTTAAAATTCTAACTTTCATCTGTTTGACATTTTCAAGTCAATACTTTGAACCCGTAACAAATTTGACGATACCAAACAAATTTTGCATTCACAAACTTTTAAAAATATACTTAGATTTTCCATTTTTGATCCGTAACAAATTTTGATTTAAATGTAGTTAACGTGCACCAAACAATCTATTTACCAACTTTTGACCCATAAAAATCAAATTTAGGTTCCACAAAAAACCCGAAACAACCTTTGATATATAACTTTGTTATGTCTGAAAGTGATTGGTATATATTAATCTTACATTTTAGCATATATATAGTTTACTAAATTTACCAAAAAATAAATGGATAGATTTAAAACATATATTTATAATTTATAAATTTATATGACAATTTATAATAATAATAGATAAATAGATTGATTTTAAAAAAATGGATCAACTTTTAAGCATATATTTATAATTTAATGATTAAAAAATTACGTTGTAAAATGATAGCATATTCGAGTTTTGTTTTTTTTACAATCTTCTACAATATACATAGTACAGTATGTTAATGATAATATTTGAAATTATATTCTTTTCAATCTTTGACAAACATGGTTTATTGTTAATTTTTAGATTTCATCAAATATTTTGGAATATATAGTAAAATAATATGTTAATATTTATTTTTATACAAATATATAAATATAATATAAGTGTAAAAGGAAAGTGAATAATTATTGATCTAGTAGATTATAGTTTTGGAGGGAAAAGAATTGTGAGAATTAACCAAAATATGACAAGTGTCCACAATTATTTTACTTTATTAGAATATATAGGTATATATAATATATATATTTTTTGAAAATACATGAAATGTATATATAGATACATGAAATACATGAAACTAATGTATATAAGTTAGAAATATATGAAGATATGAATTGTTTGGTTCGGTTGGTTATTGCAACTAACCAAAGATAAAAAAAACCAACAACCAATATCCGGGCCGGTTCCATTGGTTTTCGTTTAAGCTTTGATTACGATTCGGTTGGTCACCTCTAGTTTCAAGTCCAAATCCTCATTTCATTGAGAACTTCACGCTTCATTAATGCGCGTACAGTCTTGTACAAGCCATAAACCGAGCATAAAAGTTTTGTTTTCTTAGGACCTTATCGTTGATTTCGGTTAACACAATTTTTAGCTCACAATCTAGTTGAGTATCAATTAAGTTTGGTTATTGACTGAATTTTTTTAGGTGTTTTTAAGTTACTAACCAAATGTCAATTTATAAAATACTAAAAATCGTAACCGGCTTTTTGGCTCAATGACATAAAGTTGATGGTTAAAGCTTAAGATAATAAGGACTTCGGTTTGAAACATGACTCATAGGATGAGGGTGAGTTTTCTCCTTGATGGAGTTCCTAGGTAAGTCAGGTATGGACCTTCAAAATCAGTACGAAACGGTTGACACCCGTTTCTAGAAAACTTACCCGGGTATTGAGGTTTGTTCAAATATGTGTTTTTATTTAACGGCCAACGAATCCTTCAAATGGGATGCCGGGTGAAGTCATCACATCGTGACGCACTCGCCGTTTGATCCGGGAAAACTCTCACCTAAGGGCAACGCATGTGGACGCCACCTACTCGCCTAGTCTCCCATCATCACCCTGGTACCCTGAAACTAAATGCAGGGGGCAAGAATCGAACCAAGGTCCAATGTTGCAAAAATCCCGACTAAGTTTCGATTAATCCCGATTAAACGCTAGTCCTCACTTCCTTGATTAATTTTGGGCTAATCGGCCAATTAATCGGTCAATGGTCAAATCCGGCCAAAATCGGCGGTTTCTGGCAAGATTCCGACCAAAATCAGTGGTTTCCGGCAAGATTCCGACCAACATCTGCGGTTTCCTACGGGATCCCATAAAAAACTAGCGGTTTTCAGCGAGATTCTAGTAAATTTCCAGCCAAAATATGTTTATGTATGTATAAAACTGAAATTACATATAAAAATGTGTGTATAAAATTGAAAATTATACATTAAAGTCCGATCCGATTAAGTGCTAGTCTCTATCCTACCGCTCGACTAACGACTATCGATTTTTACAACACTGTCTGGGCCACATGAATCACCAAATCTCTTTCTTACCACTCCATTACAAACTCATTAACGATTTCAACCAGTGTTAAAAAAAAAAAAACACCAATTCAATGTCAATTAAAAAAAATAATAATAAAAATTAACTAAAAAACCAAAATGCTAGTCAAACTCCTGACTCTACCGCCACAACTACATCTTGCCTTCATGCCACGTAATCCTTAAACTCTTTCATCTTCAACACATGTTGACGATGATGATGACAAATTGACAACATCAAATGACATCTTTAACTTACACCGCCATCCGCCGCCTCAGCCGGTTTCCAACTTTGTTGTTGGCAACCCGGTTGACATCGTTTAAGGATTACTCTACCGACAAGACACCAGTCAATGGCGAAAAGGTTATTAATGAACCTTCAGTATGTACAGCGGACGAGTTACACTACGTGTTTGTTAAAAATTCTGACTGGAAACTTGCTTTATGGCGGTACCATCCGTCTCCACAGGCAAGTTGCTTTCGCTTGATTATTATTAGTGTTGTAGAACTCACTAGCCGATGGTGGGCTTAGGCAGGGCAGGTGATCTCGAGGGCCTTGTGCGATTAAGAAAAGTGGGCCCTAAAATATAGTTAAATAAAAGAAAAACAAAAGATAGCCCTGATCAATCTATTTAGCTAAAATAGAAATGCATGTTTAAATCCTTTTTAAAAACAGAAATACATGTTTAAATCTTTTAAGTTATCCGAAGTTAAATAGGCTTTTATTTACAATTTTGGTTGAGTTTTAAATTTAGTTATGTCTTTATTTAAAAAATATATACATAAAAAATCATAATATAACAAGGTAGTTAAAAGTGAATGTACATATTAATGTAGCTAGGTCTTGAACTTGAGTCATTATTAATGCAAAGAGAATCAACCAGCTAAGCCAAATAACAGCTTTATTTAAGATTCATTTGTTTTCTATATTTATCTAATATACATTTCAAATTAACCTTTTTAACATGGGCCCCTAACACTTTTGGGCCATGTGCGGTGCCCTAGCCAGCACAGCCCACGGCCCGGCGTGTGTGAGCAGGTTTGGAAACCGATCCAAAATGTCGGATTTTGAGTTTTAAAAAGCTAGTCGGTTTCTGTTTCAAGTTTTTCGATCTTAGGCTTGAAAATTTTAGGCCGAATTGGGCCATACATTTTTATTTGTTAATATTTTTATTAGAACGACGATTTTGGAGAGCACGTTGGCCTACTCTAGCCAGACTATGTTGTTTAAACGAGCCCACGCTAGCTTCAGAGTTTTGGCTTAGGCGTTTCCTGGAAACCATACCGCCGGATGTCACTTGACAGCCGTTGTGCTGACACAAGAGCATAACTCTCTGGCGTAGCACATGGTGGGACGAAAACCCGAGTGGGCTCTATATTCAAACTGACAACCTCACAATGTCCGGCTCAAATCATTCGTTGCCAAATATTTAGGTTATACTATATATTAATATATAATTGTCAAATATTTGGGTTATACTATATATTAATATATAATTGATGATTATACACTTTGGCTAAAAAATTTGGGTTATACGGTATATTAAACTATTATTATGCATTACTTAAAATAAAATAAAAAATAAAAATCTATAAGTTTGTTTAGGTTCAATTTTTTCGGCTTTAGTTACACGCAAAACCGAAATCGAATCGAAAGTTCATTTTTTGCGAAAACTTAAAAGTTTTATCCAAATAGTTGAGTTTTTCTCGGTTCGGTTTGGCTTTTTCGGTGTGTGTGTTTTTTTCGGTTTCACGCACACCTCTAGTTGGGTACCGGCTAGCGATTGGGGATTAATCAAATAGCAATTTTATACTTAAATTTTCAAATAAGTAAAACCTTTTCAAATACTCCATAACTTTTTGACTAATTTTGACCGACTTTGTCCGATTTTGACCAACTTTGACCAATTTATTCCGATACCGACTTTAGGGGCCAATTAAATGAAATCGAATCGGTAGCCTTCCGGCTTCCGTTTAATCAACGTTAATCAACGATTAGCCCAGTCGTGATTTTTACAACACTGATTATTGTGTCCACTTTAGGCGAAGCCAAGAAAGCATCCGCTATTGCTGTTATCAGGAGTGGGAACGAATGCGGTAGCATACGATCTCTCACCGGAAGTGAGTTCATGCATCTCTTCTTCTTCTTCCTAGCATTTACACCACAATTAGTTTAAATTTTTTGTTTTCAGTCTTCATTTGCTCGTCACATGAGCGAACACGGATTCGACACGTGGATTCTCGAGGTTCGAGGATCTGGCTTAAGCATGGAAGCCAAAAACCGTAAACATATTGAGACATCAGCTCATGAAATATCTGATCAAATGGAAGCTGCATCTGCATCAGGAGCACAAAATGCGCAATTCGCCGAACAACCTTCTAACAATAACGTAACCAACTACCAACCCTACCAACCGCCTGCATTACCGACTGTATTTTCAGAATCGGTTACTGTCACCAAGTTAACTGAAACCTTAACAAACCTATCACATAACGCATCTGACTTTGTTAGTCAAAGTCAACCAAGACTATTTTCTAGTCAACTGTTTGACCAAATGTCGAAATTGGTAGAACATTCTTTTCTAACCGAGCGGTTCAATGAGATAACAAAAAGCCTTTCAAGTTTACTGCAAGTGAAACATGATTCAAGTGTTGCGAGTCGAATAACTGATTTGAGTCAAAGGCTAGTTGATATTGTTGATGAAGGTCAACGCTCGGTTTCGTCCCCATTGTTGGACTTGCAAGAACATTTGACCATGATCATGGAAGATGTACAAAAACAAATCGACATGGCTGGGAAATTCGATTGGGATTTTGATCATCATCTTGAAGAAGACGTTCCTGCTGCGGTGATGTAACATGAATTCATATATTAGAATATATAGAATATATATTGATAATACTACAATTACCATACTTGCATACTAAACGCAGATAGCATATATAAAGGCGTGTACTCAACCCGAAGATGGCAAACTTGTTGCGGTTGGACACTCCATGGGCGGCGTTTTACTATATTCGATGCTATCACGATATGGTAAAATTATGCATTCGTCTTATTATTATTATTATTATTAGTATTATTATTATTATTATTTTGATATAATTAAAAAAACATAGGATCTTCATGCACCATCATGGATCTTCAAACAACTCTTTTCGCCTATACGGGCCGTATAGGACCTGAGTTGTGTCAGTTTGTATCAGGCTCTATTCGAGCAGTTGAAGACCTATACAGCTCAAATAGGGCTATACAGGCCGTATAGGCTGAAAAAGCTGTTTTTTCCCCGCTACGTACACTTGTCAGTCATGCGTGATCTACATGGCCCGTATAGGCTTGTACAGTCAGCATGGGGGTGGTGTATGAAGATCACATCCCTTAAAAAAACCAATTTTTTTTCGGTTATGTGATAAAGGTTATGAAGGAAAGGATCCAGGGTTGGCTGTGATTGTTACTTTGGCGTCTTCACTCGACTACTCGTCCTCTAACTCAACATTGAAGTTATTACTACCACTTGTAAGAAAATGTTGTTATGTATTATTTGTTGTGAATAAAATAATAAAATATAATTTGATTATTATTTATTTATTTTTCTTTATATATAATATACAGGTTGATCCTGCACAAGCCTTAAATTTGCCAATTATTCCTTTAGGGACAATGTTAACAGCTTCTTATCCTCTTACAACTTACCCTCCTTATGTTTTATCATGGCTTAATTATATGATATCCGCACGGGACATGATGCATCCGGATTTATTAAAGAAACTCATTTTAAATAGCTTTTGTAAGTGCGCAATTTCTTTATTTAACGAAAATCATAAATCCATCTTTTTATGATTTTTTTGTTAAATATGTTGTAGGTACCATCCCTACTAAATTATTGTTACAACTTGCATCTGCGCTTAGAGAACATGGTTTATCTGACAGAAGTGGGACATTCTTTTACAAAGATCATATTGACAAAATCAATGTCCCGGTTCTAGCGGTTGCAGGTGATCGGGATGCAATTTGTCCACCCGAAGCTGTATGCGGTACGTATTGTGTTAATATCGTCTTAGTCCGTATATTCTTAAGCATAGAAATATTAGCTTTTTTGATAATATGTCATGTTGATTTAATGAACAGAAACAGTGAAAATGATTCCTAAGAAGTTGGTTACCTATAAACTTTTTGGTGAAGCAGATGGCCCACATTATGCACATTATGATTTGGTTGGGGGTAGATTGGTATTGCCTCTTGAACTCATCTTTCATAGTTTCATACTATAATTTTTTTTATTATTTTTTTTAAAGGCAAATTGGATTTTAATAATCCCAACCTAATGATTGGCCGATAATAATTCCAACTTAGAAAATAGTTGTCACTAACTTTGACGCTATTTGTTTTCATTGGACCTCCATTAAAAAAAACTTAACGCCGTTAAGTTTTTTCCGGATTTTAATTGATGTTTTAGGGCTTTTGATCGGAATGATAATACGAATGGATTGATTTAAAACTTACCTCGAAATGGTGCTTCAAACAGCTTGATTTTTGTTAATTAAAAGTTTAAACACTAGAATTGAAGCATCATTTAGGCGTTTGGACCACCATTTCGAGGTAAGTTTTACATCAATCGATTCGTATTCTCATTCCGATCAAAAGCCCTAAAACGTCAATTTGAAATTTGGAAAAAACTTAACGGCGTTAAGTTTTTTTTTAACGGAGATCCAATGAAAATAAATAGTGTAAAAGTCGGGACCGGTGACCGCTATTTTCTAAATTGGGATTATTATCGGCCAACTGCATTAAGTTGAGAACATTAAAATCTAATTTGCCTTTTTTAAATGATGAAGTTTATTAATCAAGTGTGACAATGCAGGCTATGGAGGAAATGTATCCATGTGTGGTACAATTTTTAAGTGAACATGACCAGAAGTAATAATCAAGGTGCTTTGTTAACTAATAGTGTAGAAATCATGTGAAGATGTTATTGTAATGTGTGTTGTAGTAAATATTTTCTGTTGAATTATGTAAATACACATAGATGAGGGGTGCTAATTGTATCTCTACTATTGTTTTTATTGAATGTACTTCATCACCGTTATTAAATCAGTCACATCATTTCTCTAATTTCACTAGTTTCGTCGATAGACGTGTTTATCGTATATGAGGTATGTTTAGCATCACCTTTATAGTTAAATAAGATAAGGGTGTAACACTGACGAAAACGAGTAATTCAAAAGATAGTCGAAAATGAGATCTTTATTTCTATTTTCACTGGTAAAGACCGTCTTATTCTGAATTCGCAAAATCAAGATACCCAAAACAGTAAAAGCTTGCATCAGAGGCAAGTCTAGCTACATATGTATGCATTCCAAACTCTATTCCAAGTCTAGCTACATATGTATGCCCAAAAATTGATCCAAAAGCTCCCTCAAATTCGAACGAAAAGGACAAAGAATCGAAGGAACATCAATACACCAATTCATGTTAATGAAGCTGATTATGAAAAATTCTCCAACACAATATGTTTATTACTAATAGATTCAACATAAAATGAATCATTAACATCAAAATCCCAAACCTATGAAACCCAGTTATTGTTTAGACTTTAGCGTGATTAGAGAAATATCCGCCAATAAAAGAAATAGATAACGATAATTTAAATTAATGAGAGAGAGAGAGAATAATTTTTGAAGATACATTGTGTAATTTTTTTTATTTTTTTAATTCACTTTTCTTTCTTAAAAAACAAAATTAGTTTTTAAACCGGAAAGAAATTTACTTATCTAATGAGTTTCTTCCTTTATTTATATCGCTCATTATCTTTTTTGTTTTTTTAAATGACCAACGAATAAAGCCCAACTAATCAGAGTAATTCAATGACAAAAGGTGTTTTCATACGTTCGTGATCACAAACGGCGCTGCACAGACCAAGCTCACCGTTTCCTGTACAGGGGAAAAATCGCCCACTGCATTCAAACTTGAGACTTAAAAATATATGGCATAAATCTTCACTTTCCCTCCTATATCAAAAAGAAATCTACTTCCTTTTCGGTCATTATCACATCGAATTGAAATAAATAAATAATTAAACAAATATTAATAAAGAGAATATCTTTGCAATCTGTTGGAATATATCTTTCCATTGTTGGATTATGGGTCTCAAATTCTATCTGTTTCCAATACAAATACAGCTTATTTATATATAAATATATATTTTTTCTTAAATAATTATAGCCATTGATTTCGGTATTCATAGCTATCACTTGCCTATCAACCCGCGTTAACTTTTAACTCCGCGTTGTTTTTTTTACAATTATACTTTCTTCTCTTCATATTCATATATTCATCATATTATTAACAACCAAACCAAATTAACAACTTTCTTACATCATATATATATATATATATATATATATATATATATATATTATACATGAAACCCAATTCTTGAATATTGTTAATATTATTAAGAGTTGAGGTTTTTGGTGAATTAAGATGGAGAAGCATTCACATCATCATCATCCGGGTTATGTGTCATTAGCTGCATTAATGAGTAGGGAGTTGAGAAATGAGAATACGGAGAACCCGAATGTGAAGTACGGGTCTGCGGCTCAGTCGAGGAAAGGTGAAGATTGTTTCATGGTGAAGACGGATTGCTATAGAGTGCATGGGGATGGTTCTTCATGTTTTTCGGTTTTCGGGGTAAGTTGTTCTTGATAGGAGTGCGCATGGATTGGTTTGTGTCGGTTTTGGGCTAAAAAACTGAACCAAAAACCAAAACTTCGGGTTTTTAAATTTTTTTTTATTTTGAAAACCGTACAGTCTTGGTTTTTTCGGGTTGTGCTTTTCAGTTTAGTACCGGTTCGGTTTGAGTTTGAAAATTTTGGGTTGAAAAATAAAAAAATCAACACAAATAGATATTGATTTTTATTTGACTGCATTATTGTTTTGTAGATTACATAAAACCAAAAAAACCTATCAGAAACTGAAAAAAATCGAAAAACAGACAGAAATAGCTGAATCGACGGTTTGGTTGTATGTTTTTGTAAATGTAAAAAAACTGAATTTTCGTTTCAGTTTTAGTTTTGCATATAATAAAAACCTAACCGAATTTGCATTTTTTCATTTTTTACATGAAGTAAATTGCGTGACAAAATATTTTAGCCTAAATGTATAGTAATGAAATAGTTATTAGTTAACAAAAAGATTTAGGGTAAAATCCATTATTTTGGCCAAACTTTTTTACGCCCCACAAACATAACATTTGTTCATGTTCGTTCGTTTAACTAATTGAACAAAATATTGTGTTCCATGTTCCGTTTATTAAATGAACGAACATGAATGAACTTCCTGCCAAACGCTTCTTGAACAATTCACTAAACGCTTGATTCGTATGCAAGCTTATATCACTTAGGGGTATTTTAGTCATTTAACTAACACTCAGTCAAATCTTCTTTAGACTGCAGAAAACATCATTGTATCAACTAGATCAAACTATAATGAGTATAATCTTTACTTGATAATTAAATTTTCAGATTTTTGATGGTCACAATGGCGATGCAGCCGCAATATATTCGCGTGATAATCTTTTAGACCATGTTTTGGATGCAATACCTCACGGTCTTAACCGTGACGAGTGGCTTCAAGCGTTACCTAGAGCTTTAGTGTCTGGTTTTGTCAAGACTGATAAACAGTTCCAAAGCAAAGGTATTATTACACAAAAATAAATAAAGTTTTCTAATGACTAAATTATAATCTAAAGACTAAACTTTTGTTTGACTTTTAAGTTTTGACTTTTGACCAGGACTAACTTCAGGAACAACTGCAACATTTGTAATTGTCGATAAATGGACCGTGACAGTTGCTTCAGTCGGGGACTCTCGCTGCATTCTCAATACACCAGAAGGTGCTGTGTCCGTGTTGACCGTTGACCATCGGCTTGAAGAAAACACCGAAGAGTGAGTAATAATTATCTTTTTTAAAATGCCTGGGTTTTTTTATTTATTTAAAATGTGGGTTTGATTTCAAATTTATTTTTTTTAGGCGGGAACGAGTAACGGCTAGTGGAGGTGAAGTTGGGAGGCTTAGTGTTGTTGGTGGCCCTGAGGTTTGACCTTTTGTAAAGTCAAAGTAAGATAATTTTATGGTTGGTTAGCTTAATTTGTGATGGATTTTGTTGAAAATGTGATAGATTGGACCGCTTCGGTGTTGGCCAGGTGGACTGTGTCTTTCTAGATCTATCGGTGACATGGACGTTGGCGAATTTATTGTTCCTATACCGTACGTGAAGCAAGTGAAGGTAAAATAACTTATCTGAATACGTCGATTTGAGTTGTTGTTTGATCTCATACGGGCCTAAAATGGTGTTTTACTCAGATTTAGATTGTTATTGATTATTTGAATAAAGGACAAAAGTGTTAATAGGTCAACCCAACCCGACTGACGCACCTTTTACAATTATTATAATGACATGTTTTAACCTGACCCAATTTGTCCCATTACTTACCTGCTCTTTTCTTAAGAATTATGGTCTTTTTTGTTGTTGATAATTGTCCGTTAACAAAAATTGCGTAAGCGACTTAAATTAATATCTGCATACTTTGATTATAATGGAGGAAACGTTCGTTCACTTAAGTCCGTTTATGTTTGTTTGTTTACATTCATTTATGTTCATTAGTTTGCATTTGTTTTAAGTTCGTCAGTTCACGTTCGTGAATATTAATATATTCATTAAAAAATTTTGGCTTACAATTTAATCTTTTTTTTTTAACTTTTGGTCCCAACACATTATTTTAACTTTAGCTCAGTTATATTCGTTCATTTACATCCATGAACCCTTCGTTTATATTGTTAACATTTATATTGTTAATGAATGAACATAAACGAACACGAACATGTGCAATTTATTAACGAACAAACACGTACAACTAGTAAATAATTATAATTAACATTTTTGTGACATTTATAGCTTTCGAATGGTGGTGGAAGGCTTATAATTGCTTCTGATGGCATTTGGGATGCTCTATCATCTGAAACCGCTGCAGAATGTTGTCGCGGTTTGCCTTCAGAACTTGCAGCTAGACAAGTAGTCAAGGTTATTAAATTTGTACACTTTTTTTTTATTATTACAAAAAATGTTATATGCACAATGCAACAATATCTAATATATTATTACTTCAGGAAGCATTAAGAACAAGGGGACTGAAAGATGATACAACATGCATAGTTGTGGATATAGTCCCGCCTGAAAACTCATTGCCGCCACCACCACCATCTCCTCCTCGGAAAGCGCAGAGCAAGCTTCGGTCGTTGTTGTTCATAACCAAGTTCCGCGGTGGTTCTTCTAGTAAACTGTCCAAAAAACTGTCAGTTGTATGTAATGTTGAGCAACTGTTTGAAGAAGGTTCAGCAATGCTTGCAGAAAGGTTAGTTTAGTCTTTTTTTTTATTTATTCAATACATTTCATATATTCAAAGTGTACACCATGCCTGTGTCACATCACATGGTTCATATAATGTTATACGGGACATATGCTGTCATATTGGCTTATATGATGGAGCGAAAAATAGCCATGCGGGCCATATGACTTTATTAGGGGTTGTATCAAAGATGTTATATGGGCTGTATGATCTACTTGCATGTCATATGGGCCGTATGACACGTCAATGGTGTGTGGATAGTGTGCCAGTGATGTTTGTTTAGCCAAATCCTGATCTAATTACTAGACTTGAAGTCGAGTTTAGCGTGTTGATACATGTATTCTGCTTTTGATACATTTTTTACATAACTCCAAAAAAGTTAAAAACTTCTAGGAACTCATAACAATCAAACATTTTTAAAATTTTTTTTATATATTAACATTGTTTGAGACTAGTTTTACCATATTTTCTATAAAAAATTTTATTACATATATAAATCACAAGTTTACATATGTGTAAAATTTATGTAATAACAAATTTGCATATACGTAAATAAAAATTTAGATATGTGTAAAAACTAATTTTGATAATTGTAATCGTAAATATAGATATAAAAAGTGATAAAACACTCAAATAACATTAACATACAAATTTTTTTTATAAAAAACGTTAGTAATTAAAAGTTCTTTCAAGTTCTTAAATAATTTATGAGTTCTGTAATGGTGCTCATCCTATATATATATATATATATATATTTCACCTCATAAATATTTTTATTTTATATCAAATATATTTTTACATCAAAAAAGAAGGCAAACCTGCAACAATTTGAATTGCTAAACTAAGTCTTTTATTAAACTATATTGATTGAAATAAACAGTATCTTTTAACATGATTAAATCCCTCAAGTAGTCATTTTGCTATAATAAACTCCCCAATTTTATTTAACTTCTTTTTAAAAATATATAAATAATTTAACAATATAAAAATAAAGTGGAGAGACTTATGTACCAATTACAGAAAGCCTATACTTTTCGTTGTACAATTTCCTTGAATTAAACTTAATTTGAGAGAATTTTACTCTCATTAAAACAACAAAATGTCAAAATGTTTGTTTTAGACATTTTTAGACCCTAGAGATGATTTTCATTTTGTTTAAAAACTTGTAGATTGGGGAACAATGAGACACGCGCTTCGTCTACATCTAGACTATTCACATGTGCGGTGTGTCAGGTAGACCTAGCCGCAAGTGAAGGTATATCGGTTCATGCTGGTTCAATATTCTCCACGAGCTCAAAACCGTGGCAAGGTCCATTTCTCTGTGCTGGTTGTCGTGATAAAAAGGATGCGATGGAAGGAAAACGACCTAGCGGAATTAAAGTAGTTTAATCCTTTGATTAGTAGTGACGATTTTGAATCCGAAAATTATTTGATTTTTTTGTTGATCAATGATTAATAGGTTTTGAATATCTATAGTATACTATAATGTGACCTTTATTATGTAAATACATGATGTTCGATTTGCTTTTTTTTCCCCGATTGTAAAAATGTACCATTAGGTTACTCAAAAACCATCAGATTTTGCGAGTTTTCGAGGATTGGGTAGTTAGATTTACCTGTTAGAATTTTAATAAGTTAAAACCTGATATCAAACTGATCCTAAAAACAATTTGAAATATATTGAAGATGCAAGTATAATATTATTGTTGTAAAACAAGCCTAATAGCAAATTAATATGACAAAGAGATGTGGGGAGAAAGAGAGGGATTTCATTAATATATGTTTAGAATACAATGAGATACAAGATGATATTTATATAAGGATGAGAAAACTTGGAGAAGAAGCCAAATCTATTTTAGGTGTTGATAATCATAATAATTATTATTCATAACAACTATGAGTTTTATATTGCTTTTAATTATTTCAATTTTCCAATGGATTAAAAAGTAACACAAACTTCACAAATCGATTTCTGAATAAACGAGTAAATTACTTAAATCAAATACTTGCACACTTTTACGTGTAAAAGGAACAAAAATTAATTTTGCTTTAAACGGAAAAAAATTCTCCGGGTTCAAAATCATAGCCCAATGCCTAAAGCCATGCCCTTTGTAAGTTGAGTCATTTTCTGTCCCCGTTTAAAGTTTGTTAAAGTGTTGAGTCTGCAAGCACAATAACTCATCAATCAAAGAAGCATCGCTCCTGTCTAATTTAAGGTTTTGTATCAACTATACTATGAAATGAATACATTAAATAGTTTGTAAATTGATCAAAATGTTACCTTTTTACGAGGAATTGTAACTTTTCATATACATCTTTAAACGTGTTTTCTATATTATATATTACGTTACCATTGATAACTAGTGCCAAACGTTGCCACTAGAACTCCCACACTTGGATTTGGACTCGAGTAATGGTGTGACATCAAAAGTTACCCGCAAACATTGCTTCGAGCTATCTACATCAAAATCGAAAGCTAGAAGTGGTCACAAGACCAGAGCCTCAATGACCACCCACTGCGAATCAAGTTGTCATCGTCATCATGGATCCAGATGTGTATCAAAAGAATATGTTAAAGTTAAAACAGTGTTTTCAAAACCGGACCAGACAAAAAGTTAAAACGATAATATGACATTTCAGTATGGTTAATGAAGCAAACCAAACCTGACTAATAACTTTATGCTATAACCAGCGTTGTAAATAGCGCTAGTCGGTAGTTGGGCGGTGGGGTGAGAACTAGCGATTAATCGGGATAAATCGAGATTAACCGGGATTAATCGAATCGGACTTTAATGTATATTTTCAGTTTTATATACACACACATATTTTTATATGTAATTTTCAGTTTTATAAATACACAAACATATTTTGGCCAGAAATTGGCTGAACTATCGCTGAAAACCGCTAGTTTTTGCTGGAATCTAGCCGGAAACCGCTGATTTTGGTTGGAATCTCGCCGGAAACAACCGATTTTGGCTGGATCTCACTAAAAACCACTGATTGTCTCCTGATTTGACCGTTGACCGATTAATTAGCCGACTAGCCCAAAATTAGTTAGTGAAGTGGGAACTAGCGATTAATCAGGGATTAATCGGTGCCTAATCGGGATTTTTTCTAACACAAGCTTAACTAAAAACCAAACCTTGATAGTTGATACAATCTCAATTAATGTACCAGCTTCTCCACAACATGAAGCATATTATTATTTGTAACGAAATTAAATATATACAAACTAGATTTTATCCCCTGTATTACGGGGGTTGTTTTACATTATTCGTTTTTAATATATATATATATATATATATTAATTTTATTTATTGTAAAAAATTTAATAATTAATATACTTGAGTTTTGATGATAAAATGGTTTCACAAATAAATTGTATGTTATAATCCGGTTTAAAAGCTATCTGGGTTTGGTGATACCCATTACCTGTTTATTTTCTTTATTATAAAATTGTTTCTTAATTATAAATAATATCTTTTTATAAATAAAATAGGATATTAATTTTTAGTATACCCCTATTTTGTAGGATTTTTATATCAAATATTTGATTAGATTAATTTTTAATATAATAAGATGTTATACCCCGTTTAAGAGCTATCTGAGTTTGGTGAGACCTTTACCCGTGATTTCGGATCAAATGCGTGAGCAGCCTTCATTTACAAATAAGGCAGTCTGATGGCTTGAGAGAATGATTGTTTTACATTTTTCGTTTTTTAATATTTATTTTTTGGATTTCAATTTTCGTTGTTGTAAGAAATTTAATAATATACTTAAGGTTTGATGATGAAAGGGTTTCATAAATAAATGATATGTTATAACCCGTTTAAAAGCTACCTGGATTTGTGATCAATGACCCGCTTATGTTTTTTACTATAAAATTGTTTATTAATTTTAAATGATATCTCTTTCTTTTTAAATTGGATATTAAATTTTAGTATATCCCTATTTTATAGGATTTTCATATCAAATATTTGGTAAGATTAATTTTTAATTTAATGAGATGTTATAACCCGTTTAAGAGCTATCAGGTTTTGGTAAGACCCATACCCATGAATTTGAGTTAAACCAATGAGAGGTCTTCATTTAAAAATCAAGCAATCTGGTGGCTCCATAAAAGGAGGGAGCAACCACATCACAACACGTAGGATTTTAGGGTTTTCATTTATATATATTATAGATAAATAAATACACATGGTCTTTTTTTGTAATTTACCCATAGAAATTAGGTAACAAATGCATAAATGATCTTTAAAGCACATGGCTGAGATACACACAATATTAATTCTGGTTGTAATGTAACCCCACATAGGAAGAGTAAACATGAAAGCTGCCCATCATCAAAAAACCAAACATCATAAATTGGCTGCTACGTAGTATTGCTATTCATGTGGCTGTTGGTTGGTTTGTGTCTTTAGGATGCCAGCTTGATGTGTCCCTCTCACTCCAATAAGAAATGTTAGATTTTATATATATTTACAAATTTACAAATAAAATTGAAGGTGGTTTTTTGGTTAACTCAGTTATAATTTTAGATGATTTAAGTTAAATCATGTATTTGATGTGTATTTTTAATTTATTTTATAAGGCGTGTTTGCGTCATCCATAATGAAATCTGTATGTTAAACGTGAATGTGAACAGTGTAGTGTAAGTTGATTGATTTTGTGATGTAACTCTGTACATGGATTAAGATTTTTACGTATACAACAAAATAGGTTAGCGTAGCATTTTGTTGTCCATTTTCCTTCTAGTTCAATGTAAACACTACTATTTAATGAATGAAATCGATATTTGGATTTTGGCTTATTTAGTAATTTAGTTTATTATTAATCTGAAAATTCGGTCCACTAACGGACCCGAATATGTTTTTTATCCTTTATAAATTAAGCTTATTTAGTTAATCGGCTATTCTTTTAGCTCACCTTGACTAAATTACACTCAATCCACGACATTGTGGTAACTTTTTTTTTGAACGAAAATCTATCCTACTCCTAAACTACATCCTATATATATTTACACTTGTCTAGGATAAAACCTGGGACCTTCCAATAAGCTTTGTCTCTACGACCAGGCCATCAACCCGGTAGTACTTATAGTCACTTCAATTTGGTTTTTCAAAAACTAACATAAACCTAAGTACCAACTAGCTTACGAGTTACAAAACGTATAGCTTTTGCATTAAGTTTAATGAATTGTCAAAATGCTCTAGGGTAAACCCTGATTTCAAATTTTCAATACATGCAACAAACACAATATATGCCAAAAGCAAAAAAAATATGGTTGAAAGCTTAGTAACAAAGAAGAGTCATATACAAGTTTGTTTTTATTTCATATGACTTATACTTTGCTGATTTCAATAAAGGTATTTGTACACGGGACAAGATATCATTCTGGGAATGGAAAAGAAAAAGGTAAAGAAAAAAAGAAGATTGTTCAAAGATTCAATATAACATATATCTAAATGGATATAATATATGTTTAATTTCTTGTGAGTTGATATAATTTTTGGTGCAAAAAACATTCTCTATATATGTAAATTTGAGTTGTTATGTTTATTTATCTTAATAAAATAACTAACACTTAAAAACAATTATAAATGCAGTAAACATTTTGGGTGAAAGATGTACGAACTCATATATTTAGCTATCAATAATCATACTACTAATCTAAGTATTATACTATTAAAGTAAAACCGTTGTTCCACATGTTATTCAACTAGAGTAATCAACTAAAATGCCAAATAATATTGTTATAATTTATAAAATTACTAACAAAGTTACAAATGTAACTTTAGATGTTGTATTAAATGAGGTTTTTAGATATTTATGAATTATAAAATTGTATTTATTATTATTTATATCTTATGAATTTATAAGGTATGATATTACATATATTATTAATTTTAACTTTTTTGTTATACTTTTTTAACCACTCGTGTATTACACGGATTATATCCTAATAAGTAATAAATTAAAAAAAAAAGGATCATATTACTAATGGAGTAATGGAGGATGTGCCCTTTAAGACACTGACTTATTCCAGGTGTGAGCAATAATCAAGCTCTTAACTTAAGCAGAACCGAAAATCAATAAAAGTAAAATGAAATTAACCAAAAAATCGTTTATCGATTTTTTTAGCCTCGGTTAATCGAACCTAACAATTCATATTTTCAAATATTTTAGCTTTTATGCCTCAAATTCATGTATTTTTCATTTATTTTATGTATTTATATCTCCATTTAATATACTTTTACATTTTTTTATGTAGTTTTAGAAAGTGTAAACCTTAAAATATTGATTTAAGAAATATATTTCATAAAGTATAATTTTAATTAAATCAGATTATATAAATGATGAATTGGTTATATTTTCTCCACAATCAAATTATATATAGAACATATAAAAAAACAATAAATCAAGATATTCCTCATATTATTATTATTATTATGGCATATATTTATATGTACTCGAAAACATCTGTGAACCAATTAAAAGGAACACAAAAACCTCCAATGCAACAAGATAAGACAACAAGGCACCATCACCTTATAATATAACACAACCACTTCAATTCACCTTCCACCATAACAATGTCATCACCACCACATTACTCCACCCTCTTCCTCCTCTTCCTCCACCTCTCCTTCCTCCACGCCTCCCACCCGGACCTCCCCACATTACTCGCTTTTAAATCGTCGTCAGATATCTCCCACAAACTCCTATCCTGGACCAATACCAACTCATCAAACCCATGCCAACACTTCTTAGGTGTGTCATGTCTACATAACCGAGTCACGGGACTTGTACTCGAAAACCTTAACCTACATGGCCCGTTCGACTCACTCGCTTCGCTTGTTAAACTTCGTGTACTTTCATTAAAACATAACCAACTTAATGGTCATGTCCCCAACTTATCCAATCTCACTAACTTAAGACTTCTTTTCTTGTCCCATAACCATCTCTCGGGCGAGTTCCCGCCCATGTTACCGCCTTTGTTTCGTCTTGATCTTTCCTATAATAACATATCCGGGAAAATTCCAGATACTGTTAATCGTTTGACTCTTCTGTTGACTTTACGCCTGGAGGGAAACCACATTTCGGGTTCTATTGAATTTTTAAAGTTACCAAATTTAAGGGATTTTAATATTTCGATGAATAATGTTTCTGGGGAAATTCCAGACAGTCTGTCTGGATTTCCTGAGTCAGTGTTCAGGAATAATTTTGTTTTATGTGGGTTGCCAATTATGGAATGCACGCAACCCAAGATGCCATCTCCAGCATCTCCAGCTGTGTCAGCAACCCCTAGTGCTTTACCATCCACTGCGGATGTTCCTGGTAAAAAACCTGGGAACAGTCACGGTGGTGGTAAAATCAGCAGTCTGGCTATTGTGGGAATTATAATCGGAGATGTTTTGGTATTGGCGTTGGTTTCGTTACTTTTATATTGTTATTTCTCGGGTGAATCGAGTAACGAGAAGAGTAATGTTTCAAAATCGGAGAAGTTGGTGTATCCAAGTTCGACGGGGAGTTCGATTGAGAAGGGTAGAATGGTCTTTTTTGATGGGACGAGGCGGTTTGAGTTGGAGGATTTGTTGAGGGCGTCGGCGGAGATGCTGGGTAAAGGGGGGTTAGGGACCGCGTACAAGGCGTTGTTGGATGACGGTAATGTGGTGGCGGTGAAGCGGTTGAAGGAGGTGGCAGTTGGCGGTAAGCGCGAGTTTGAACAACTAATGGAGGTTCTAGGGAGGTTAAGGCATCCTAATATTGTTAGTTTGAAGGCTTATTATTTTGCTAAAGATGAGAAATTGCTTGTGTATGAGTACATGACTAATGGCAATCTGTTTTGGCTTCTTCATGGTAAGTTAACTCTCATCTTTAAAATTTTATCCTTAGTATAAATTGCTATCAAATTCATATAATAAAAAAGCAAAGAAAAGTTGTAAACATGAACATGTTACATATTTCTTTAGGGTATGTTTATGCATCACAATAATTATATAATGCATTTATACATTCAATAGTTTGTAAATACAATAAGAGTTGCAAAAAGAGTGATAAAAGTGGTCAAAAAATCATATTATATATCTATTTCTTTGATTTATATAATATGAAAAAAAAAAGATGAGTTTTAACACATATTTTTAAAACCATGCAATTTCTAAGATATATTTTTCGGAAATGAAAGTGACTGGTTATTGCCGTTGTTACTTAGTTGTTCATGATGGTGATTTTTATTTTCTTGTTATTAAATCATCATCATCATCGTACTCAGTATATCCCACCAATAGCAAAGCTATAGTAGGGTCTGAGGAGGGTAAGATGTAGACAGCCTTACCTCTACCCCATAAGAATAGAGAGGCTGCTTCCGGTGAGACCCCCGGCTCGATAAACATGTTAGGTTAGGACCAAAACCTAAAATAATTTGTAATATTTTCTTAAATAATAATATATTATAGATTCTTGCGTTGAATTGAAGCTTAGGACCAAAACCAGGAAAACATGTTAGGTCAATTAAAGTAAAAGAACATAAGTCAGAAGTAGGTTGTGAAATTAATGTTCATTATCAAGTGAAATTAATTGTTTTCAATTCTCAAGTAAATTAAATATTGTGAAAATATATTTAACTA
>NW_027494689.1:0-42648 GCF_021521415.1 Bidens hawaiensis | reverse complement strand
ATTTTCTTGAGCGTTTTTGTATTTTGGCTTTGGGCGTTTTGTTTTTGCCTTTAGCGTTTTGTTGTTCGCTTTGAGCGTTATTCGCATACGTTAAGGATTATTGTACTATAACCTGACTTTATATGTGTGTGGTGTGTGTGTGTGTATGTGTGTGTCAGTGTTATATAAATCGCTAGGCGTCAGCAGTAGGGTAGGGTCTAGCGATATATCGAGATTAGTATGGATTAATCGGATTGGAGTTTATATGAAATTTTACAAATGTACATATATATACATATATATACTATATTTTATACGTATAAAAATTTCAATTTTGACCAATTTTAACTAAATATTGATTAATCGGTACGAGTCGGTGGGGTGCCAACTGGTGATTGATCGGGGATTAATCGGCACGTAGACGGGATTTTTACAACCATTTGTGTGTATGTGTGTAATTTTGAAAAATTACATAAAAATGTTCACATAAATATACTTTAAACATAAATATTTAAACATAAACATAACAAACCAATGAGAAAACCAGGATTCGATTGCTTTTCAAAAAATAAATTAAAAAAAGGTCCTATACGGATTAATCCCTGATTTTTTATTGATTTGACCGACTACTGATTAATGGGACTGATTAGGTCAAGTCACATCGGTATAGGCCGATTACCGATTAATTCCGCCAAGATCTGATTTTTACAACATTGCCTACAGTTGAAATTGGATTAATTGAGTGATTTTTTATTTCAAGCTTCTATTACCTGATTCTGTGTATTTTGGTGTTTTGCGTTCAGGAATTGATTTGTAAAATATGGGTGAGAGTGGAAGACGTCAGTTTAATAAGAGGGATAGAGAGAGGGACAGGGATAGAGAGAGGGATGATGGAAACGGTGATAACAAGAATCAGAGAAGACGAGGAAACGGAAGAGATGATAGAAGTAATAATAATGATAACAATAATAATAAGTATGATAAGAATAGGGACAAAGGTGAGTTGGTTGTTTACAGGATAATATGCCCGGATCGGGTTATCGGGAGTGTGATTGGGAAGAGTGGAAAAGTCATAAATTCAATTCGACAAGAAACACGGGCGAGAGTTAAAGTAGTGGATCCGTTTCCAGGCTCTGAGCACAGGATAATAACAATCTATTGTTATGTTCGTGAAAAAGCAGATATTGAGCCTGATGATGAAGTTGGTGATATGGAGCCTATATGCGCTGCACAGGATGCACTTATAAGGGTGCATACTGCAATTGAAAATGCGGTGGAGACGGGTCATGATTCTGATAGTAAGTATAAAGATAAGGTTAAGGCAGAGTGTCAAATTCTTGCTCCCGCTAGTCAGTCTGCCATTCTTATTGGGAAAGCTGGTGCGACTATAAAGAGGTTAAGAAGTAAGACAAGAACGAATATTAAGATTAATCCGAAAGATATTAGTGATCCTAATCATTCATGTGCCATGGAGTTTGACAACTTTGTTCAGGTTAACCTTCGTTGACTCATAATTATGTCTTTTTGGTTATTTGTTTATAGCTGACACTTTCTTGAATTTAGATAACCGGTGATCCAGAGGCGGTGAGAAAAGCACTTTTCGCAGTCTCGACTATTATGTACAAGTTTCCCCCTAAGGAAGTGGTTCCTCTTGAAACATCTGTTACTGAAGCTCCACCGAGCATCATTATACCTTCTGATGTACCAATATATCCTACTCCTGCTGGGCTATATCCAAATGTGGAACCGTATGTTCCCTCGAGACCTGTTTCTTCTGTTTTTGGTGTTTCACATCTGCAAGATTTCCCAGGTTATCTAGATTCAGGGAGCCAATGGCCAATTTACTCTTCTGCCCTTCCTGTGGTTTCTGGATTTTCTGGTGCATCTTTATCAGGGGAGTTAGTTATAAGGATTTTATGCCCGTTTACCAAAATTGGGCGTGTTATCGGAAGGGGTGGAGCCACTATTAGAAATGTCAGAGAAGCCAGTGGTGCTCGTGTTGATGTTGATGATACTAGACGCGATGAATGTATTATAACAATCCAAGCAACAGAAGTATGTTTTTTTTTTGTTTTTTTAAAGAAATATATTTTTTTATTTGGTATCTTAACATATTGTGATGTTTTTTGCAGTCATTGGATGATGTAAAATCAATGGCGGTTGAAGCAGTCCTTTTACTTCAAGGAAAGATAAATGAAGAAGAGGAGGAAGATGTTTCCATGAGGCTTCTTGTGCCTTCTAAAGTTATTGGTTGCATCATAGGTAAAAGTGGTTCAATCATAAATGAAATTCGAAAAAGAACTAGGGCAGATGTTCGCATATCCAAAGGTGAAAAACCAAAATGTGCAGATGCTAATGATGAACTTGTTGAGGTTGGTTTTATTTTAAAATCTCTAATTAGTTGATCTTTTTTAGTTTTTTTATAACTATAATTCTAACATGTAGGTGATTGGAGAAGTTGGCAGCGTGAGAGATGCACTTGTTCAGATTGTTCTCCGCCTTCGTGATGATATTCTGAAAGATAGGGATACTGGTCATAAACATAACCCATCTTCAGGGAGTGATTCTCTGTATGCAGGTGGAAGTGGTATTCACGTACCTTCGGTTTTACCTAGTGTTTCATCACTTGCTCCTTTAGGTTATGAGCACCGAGCTGAAACCGTGAGTGGGTTGGGCTTACTTTCTTCAAGCTCCATATATGCGGTATGCTCGTTATCGAATCACCATTAATTATACAATAAATTTGTGGAGTTTGTGTTGTATGCTAAGTGGATATGTTTCTGGTTACAGATGAGTGACACTGGGTATGGATCTTTGTCTTCTTATTCTTCAAAACCACTCTATGGAGGGTAAGTAGTTATTTTCTCAACACATTAACCGTACCGTCTTTGGTATTATTGACCATTTTGCCCTTTGCTAATTTGATCTTTGATGTTAACCAGATTGCCTCCTTCTGCATCTGAGATGGTCATCCCTGGTCATGCGGTCGGTAAGGTTATGGGTAAAGGTGGAGCCAATGTAGACAATATTCGTAAGGTGATTTTCATACCTTCTTTTCTTTTGTTTTACAATTTATATTATTAGAGAGATTAATTACTATTAAAGATTCTCGCTAAATGTTTTCTTGTCTTTTAGATATCGGGGGCTTCTGTGGAGATATCTGATAGCAAATCATCCAGGGGTGATCGTGTGGCTGTGATTTCTGGGACATCCGAACAAAAGCGTGCAGCTGAAAACCTGATTCAAGCTTTCATATTGGCCACCTGATTATAACTTGAAGGTGAATTATGGTTTTAAGTTTGTGGGAAATGCTCTTACAAATAGTCTCGTTTAGGGTTTTCTTACATGACATGGATCTCAATCTCTTGGGTTCTTTCTGCTGGTGTTTTCATTTCTTAAGATCTATCTGGAAGGTTCATCAATGGTGCTTGCAAGAATCTGCAAAGATTCCATTCAGCGGCACTTGTAATCTTTTCTTTCTCAACATACTCTTTTTAATTAACTCCTGTTCTTTGGTAGTGCGGATTCTGTCTTTTGAAATAATATTATGCTCGTGCGGTTACTATTCTGTCATAACTTTAATCATGATAGTTGGTGTTTTCTGAGTGTTTGCTCGTTTTCTTGGTTCCTGAATCGCCTGTATAATCCCTTCTACAGCTGATACATTCTGAAATGGTAAGCTTCTTGATCTGCTTCGTACCTTCTTGATTTGGTATTTTGGTATACATGATCTCGAAGCACAATATTATGCTGCTAAGAATAAGGGGATATATAGCTCTCCATGAGACTTACATTTAGCTTTTACCTTCAAAGTTTTTACTCTTTATAAATCAAATTCAATTTTTAAACTACACCGAAATCTTTCACCAAGTTTCTTCATCGTTTTATCAAATTTAACTAATCGTGACTTTACGTAATTCCACGCTATCTGCTTCATGTAGTTTTAACCTTTATAAATCAAATTTATTTTTAAACTCACCAAACGTTGTCAGATTAGCTAGCTACTCCCGAATTTAGGTAATTTCACACTATCTGTTACTTATCTATGACTTATGAATCAATTCTCAGTTTTACACTATCTGTGACGGCTATGACTTGTGAATAATTCTCATCTTTCTTATGCTATCCAGTCTTATAGTGAACCAAGATTTCACCATTAGACCGAAAAATGTGTGCCAAAAAAAATGGCAAGTTGCAAGAGGGAAACTAGTTCGAGAATGAGAGACTCGTCCTAGAATAACTAAGAAGTACAATATTCTAGATCAAAAGTGAGTCTACTACTTAGGACCTGAATGTTCAAGGGTTGTCTACATATTTTTTGAAACTTCCTCATTTGTAGAGAGTTGTATGATACATATTGTTAGATATTGATATTGCTCATATGTGATGACGTGGCATGCAAATACATAAAAGCTGTTAGCAACGATTATCATATGAAGACGTAATTCAGACCAACAAGTAATGTTTTGATATGTTGATCTTAATTGTGCCTTCATATAGTAGTCTTTGCTATTAAACTTTTATGTGTTTGTATGGATCACATCGTCACATATTAGCTCTAGCGATATCTTGAAATAATATGTATCCTACAAGGCTACAAGTGAGGAAGTTGTAGAAAGTATCATATAGAAGACTTAGAACAATCAGGCCCTCTCAAGTATTTTTGATGTATTGAGTAGAATAGTAGCTTCACTTTTGCTCTAGGACTTTGTATTTCTCTTGGTAACTCTGCAACGAGTCTCTCATTTTATGAAACAGTTTCTCATAATTTTCCAGTTTGTTTTCCTGCACACATTTTTCTCGTCCTTATGATGAAATCTTGTTTCATTATTTTGATCTCTAGTAGTAGTAGTTAACCTGGTTTTTAAAAAGTGCGAGGATGGTAGAAACTCGAATGACAGGATTAAAATAGGCTTGATTTTTATTTGAAAAATATGATAGTGGTAGGTGCTATTTCAGAGGGGCTACTCTCCAAATTACAATACGAATATATAATTTTGATAACATAGACAATGGACAAATGATCTAGCTCTATTTGTACTAAAAGGTCACAAGGAATTTACTCGCCTCTTGATTCAGCCTCTTGATTTTGACTTCCTTATTTCAGCCCATGACTTTGACTCCTTGTTGGATAGTTATCAGAGAAGCTTGGAGGCGTTTAGGTCTTGAAAGTCGAGGCGTGAAGCTAGAGCCTCACTCGTAAACGACGTGTTTACGAGCAAAAGCTGCATCTTTCAAATCTCTTTTACATACCAACCTTCTTCTATTAAGTAAACCATTTATTATCTTTCCATTCTTTTTAGTCATTTTTACATATCAACCTCCAACATAATCCATTCCCTAATATTTACTATTTTGAACCACACGTGCATGAAGTTAGAGGTCAGGAACTGATTAGGAACTGGTTTGACAAGAACCGGAATACCAATCTGAACCGTAGGGTTGAAGCCGGCTCGGGAACCCCTCCTTCAAACTGGTCATAACCGGAGCAAACTGATTGAAACCGGAACCAGTTTGAAACTGAACTGCCCTTTTTTCATTCGAAAAATCATTTTGAAACCAGAAGTCGAGAACCGGCTTGAGCAAAAACCACTTTTGTGGACCCAAACGGTTTTGAACTAGAGTTGCTTTTCTACGCCTTTACATGAAGTGCAGCCTTAGGGTCCTGAGGATTTTTCTTGAGCTCGTTAATTAAAACAAAAAAAACCTTAGGTAGTTAAAATGTTAACCACAACTGTGGTAGCCAACTGTTTTATATTCTTTTAGTGGGTTTTTCGGATTCATATATAGCAGGGATAGGCTATACGAACGCCCCAGAAACTATTCACGCAATAATCATATCATATTGTCTGTATAAGGTTGTACGACTTGTATGATACAAGTACGGGCCCACATAAAAAGCAAAGTTCAGTTTTTTATACAAGCCTGATCATATGTATTTTTATACTCATAAATCTGCGCCTTTCCAACACATCTTAGTAACGGTGGGCTACATGCCCTTTGGTGTTGTATGTATAGTCAGCACCCTTTTAGTATAGGTCGGTACTCCGTTTCTAGTTCTGCAAACTGCGATTTGGAATCAGGTGCCACATCAGCAAGTAACAACACCAGGGCCCTGGATTCACTTGCTTATTCTATTCATTTGTATTTTTACTATCTGTGTTTGCGTGTGCACATTATGTATCATTTAGCGACTTTGTAGTGTATATACTGAAAGCCTACACAGGCATAAAACCAAAATTTTAATGTAACTATGTTAGTTCATCTTAATACATTTAAAATGGAATTGATTGTTAAAACTGAGCATTGCTACTGGAGAGCTTGTCAATCTTGTATTCTTGTTAGCATTAGTGCTATGTCAAGGTGTTTTTAACTTTTTATTATTGTTATTTATTAACTGTTATGAACTTTTAATAATCAAAGTCATGTCATTATATTAGTCAAAACAAAATAACCAAGTAAACTTCAAACCTGAAATTATATCGGCGTCCATGTTTATATGCAAGTGAATACATAGAGCCCAAAAGATTTACTTGACTGGTTGGCAACTCTGACCCAAATTTACCCATAAGATTTTTAAAATAACCCAAACTGACCCGAATCAGTCCTTTGAAAATAGTTTCATTTTGACTCTTTCAAATCATCCGTCAGAAAGTGTAACGAATCTATTCAAGTGACCGTGTCTTTTGGGCTCAAAGCAATGGAACTGGCAATATTCTACCAAGATTGCTCTCCATCCACGACTCACGAGTAGCAATCCGACGAGCCAAAAAAGTGTTCCACCATTTGCATCTCATTGGCAAAAAACGGCACACGGTGAAACTGTGAAAGGTATATCAAAACCTTTATTGCTAGGATTCACCCGAGTTGCCAACCAGTCAAGTAAAAGGCTCCACGTTAAACTAGTAATCTTTTTAGTACTACATTATTCCACCGTGACGGTCAAAAACATTCTTCTACTTCTACATTATCATCATATTAAATTATATTTTATAATAAACTCATAAAATGTTTTGAGATTATTAAAGAAAAAAAGAACAAAGAAATAAACAAACATTATCCGAAAGTAGTTTATTTATGATTTATGAGTTATGAACTTACGATAACATTATAGAACTTTGGGCCAATCTTAAAGGACCTTAAGCAATTAACCTTGGACTTGGACTCTCTCGAGTGGACTAGAAGGAAAAAATTTTGGACAGACTACTCAATAAGTTAACGACGGTCTAACTTGGCTTGGACTCAGCTCGACTCGTTTACAAGAATAGTCATCTTGGCTTGACTCAATCATGACTCGTTTTCAAGCTTTTTTTTTAATAACCCTATCTATCTCTTTTGTTAACATATATAAACTTTAGCCGTGAACTAACTTGTATAATTAAGTTACTATAAGCGATTACAATGAAGTGACAGGCAAACGGGCAACAAGCTGCGCCGCAACCCACTTTTGAAAACATATGTATATATCACTAAAAGAATAATATTTAAAGACTATCCATTAAATGTATTGGAAGTTGGAACTCAACAATTTAAATAACTATTGGTCAACTACCGGTACTCTTATCTTTCACTTTTGTTGCCAACCTCAATCTTAAGCATAGTCATCATAGATTCACACTTGATTTTCATATGTTTTCGCTCATAATCATTGAAGCAAAATCAAGTGTATATCTGTAATGATATCGTAAGCTCGATTTCCCTTGGCAATAGAATAAAAGTTCAGGGTCGTAATTGAATTATCAGTATAAATTACTATCGAAGAATGAGTTATATTTTGAGCTATCATCCAGTTTTCCCACCAACTTAACTACTTATAATGGGATTCAAGTTAATTTTATATTTTTTTATTTAGAGACAATTTCACAGAATGCTAACCAAGTTTTCGTTTTACCTTACTAAAGTAACTCAATATCTTTTTGTCTGTATAAAATCACTCGAGTTTCATTATGTGTTCCATTGTGACATATTACACAAAAAAGCCGCCTATTGTTTCATTCCCATAATCGGGTCAATATGACTTTGTGTCTACCAAGAAATTGTACCAATTATTTGGCATCATAAATCATATCACTAGTCCACTTCATAGAGGTTTTGTCTCGGGAGATCTTAGAGTTTAAATCCGGGCATGAGGTATATTAGTTGGGAGCGGGAGTAGGATGATAGATGGTCGTTAATAAAAGCGTTGGTCATATGACATTTTGTTAGTAATTATATTTAATGCTTTGGTTAAACAAATTTTGAATGTGTTTTATGAAAAAAAAATATTCTTTTGGACTTAAAAAGAATAAAAATGACAGTGTCTTAATTAAAAAATTTTGATTAAAAACCCAAGATCACTATTTATGAAATCTCAGCGCCGAAGCTTGGACGAAAACGTCAGGAACGGACTCAAAATGTATAAAAAAGATTCACAAACGAGAGGGTCAGGCTCAAATTTCCGGCCGAAAGCGGATAAATTTACACTATATATAAAAATTATCGGACGGAAAACGGGTAAATTTACCCGACAGTGCAAAACAACAGGGGGGTCGGGACCACCCATGGCCCTCACTATACTTCGTCATTGTGTAATCCGCATAAACAATAGAAATTATAAAAATAATAAAAATAAATAACTAATTATGACTTGCCATATCGTCAAGGAATAGTAAAACAAACTTGAGTCGCTTAGACTATCCGCAACGATGCAACACATTATTCTCACATGTAGATCCACCTAGTCATCATGTCAATCAACTTTGAGCTCATTCTTTCAAAAACATATTTTTACGTTTTTACCTACACCACCACCATAATTTCCACATACAACCTACTTTTTAATATTTACATCATCGACCTGTTAGACAATTAATAAACAAATCAGTTACAACCGTTCTTGGGTTCTTGGCTACGTGCAACGACCATCAAGTGCAGCCCAGTCTCAATGTTACATGCCCCGCAATACAGTTGCCACCTTAGCGACGGGCGGGCAACGCATGCTACATTGGAGGGGGTCTTGAGAGTGACAAACTAATCAATGCGAATATTTGTGAAACATTTAAAAAACTTGGTTATTATACTACAAAGTTACCCCTTTTATTTATCACTAAAATAAAAGTGGGTAACAATTAATAAGCCATTAAATTAATTAATGCACAATTAGTACTTAATAGATAACATAAAAACATGAATTTTAGCCTAAGCACACAAGCAAACCATTTCACTGCATTGCATTGCATTGCACTACACACAATTAAAAGTTTCAAAATACAAAATAAAGGAAGAAAAATGTTTGTCTTCCTCTAAAAGCCAATGCAACTGCAAATAACTTATCATCCATCACCAACACAATTACAATTTGTCATGAAATCTCATTTCCTCATCTTTCATTACCTGTGAAATAACACAAAATTTCAATATTTTGTAACAAAAATAGATAATTGCATGCTAAAATAAGTTCACATTTTATGTGTCAATAAGTAGTGACAAAATATATAACAAATTATTGGCACATAAATCAACTCTTACTTTGACATGTATAATACTAATTATTAAGTAGCCGTCTCTGAGAATTTAAATATCTTGGCCGAGCCAAAATAAAAAGGCCTATAGACCTTAACGGAAATTTTTTATTCGCTAATGTACATGGATAAAACTTTTATTGACCGATTTATTATAAGCAGAAACCAGGATGTAATTATCTCATAAACCATTGAAAATAATCTTATTTTAACACCAAAAAACAAATTTACGTATATTCATGTAATATGTATAAAAAAGTTTGTGCCCTCGAAACTTATGTGCCCCGGCCGATGGTGCGGCTCGCACACCCTCCGAGCCTACCTTGCTAAGTACAATACCTAATGCATAAAGTACAATATCACAATGCACAGTTAGTCCAATGACACTGACTGCATACTATAACTTAATTAGCCTGCAAGGCTGCAACATCATTTAGTGTCTGTTTCTACCATCATCATCATGATTAAGTGTGTCATTTATCTATTGAAATGTATTATACAAATGCATGAAAACAACATATCAGCCATAAAAGCAGAAGAGGATACATATAACAGTAGATGCTTTTGGTTATCAATTTATGAAAAAGATAATAATAATAAAAATAATAATAATAGTATTAATAATAATAATAATAATAATAATAATATTAATAATAATAATAATAATAATTAAGTTTTGAGTTTATGTGATGGTATGAGAAAAAATTGACTTATGATACAACCTTAAAGGCTAAAGCAAAGCTGGAAAGTGGAGACTAACCATTGGCAGTTGTCAAGTGTCAACCATCATTTTTAAAACCCTAGCCACCTTTAACTATACAACATTTTTTAAACCTATCATCACTTTAGACCAAAAGATTGTAGATAATTGCATCTTAGTCAAGAAGCATAACTGATAAAAATCTCTTGTGAAACAACTTGAGATCATATTGCAACTAACATTGTAAAAAAAGGTGGATAATGTTTTTAATAGCAGAGATTGCACACACATAATTATATGTCATATTTTATCAAGTAGTATATTTTTCTTAATAATAGTTAGGTTTTGTAGACAATCTTTAGCAAACTCATAATTTTATATTAGTAAGGAATCTGATCATGAAATACTTATTGAAAACTTCTTAATATAATAACCCATATATTCCATATTATGATATAAATAAAAAAAAGTTACCTATTGAAGAATCCTAAACATGGATAAATGATATAAACATTCTCCATAAAAATGGAAAACTTTTATTATTATTATTATTAAGTATGATATAATTGATATTCTCCATAAAATGATGAATTTAACGAAAAACACGGGCTAAACTTCTGGTTGATGTTGCGGGTCCAAATCTCACTAATGTGCCATATTTCCGGGTTTACACACCCCTAAGTAGATTAAGTCTCACGACATCAAACACCCTATAAGAGTTTTCCAGAAAATTATCCCGTGTTTTTCATTAAATAAAAAAAACTCTCTTTTTTTATAAAAACACTTAATAATATATATTTACTATCATCTATATAGTCAAAAGAGCACAAGTATAATAATATATATTTTATTTCATTTTTAACTAATTCCACCAATCAAAAAGCATACATGCTTGCCTAAATATAAACCTAAGCCAACCTATGTGGGTCCCACCTATATAAAAATAATAACAAAACCCTAAAGCAAAATGGTGAGGTGCGTGCCCATCCCACTGCTCGAAACCGGCCCAGCCCAGGAACGAAAAAAATAAATTTCGGTTTCAGTGAAACATAAACCCATTGGCTGAATAAAATAATATTTAAAAATAATACTAAAAGACATAAATTTAAGGAATCTGTCGGAAGTTTAATGAAAGTGGGTTAATGTGATTTTATTGTGGAATAAAGTGGAAGGTTAACACAATAACACCTGTCTTTTCTTTTAGACATGCTTGATTCAAAGGAAACCAAACTATAAATCCATAAACCATTAAAGCCTAAGGCTGAGGGGTGTGGAGCGCGAGAAAGGGCGCGTGAGGCCAGCCGCTCGCGCCCCGGGGCGCGAGCACCACACAACCGAGGCGCGAGAGGGGCGCGAGCGCGGAAAAAGAGGCAGGCGCAAGAGGGGTAGCGCTCGTGAACGGCATGGGAATGCGTAAATAGAGCCGTTGGGCTCTTTGTTTATTAAAAAAAAAAATTCCACCAAATACACATTCCCAGGACCCGAATTCTCATACCCACTTTCTCTCTCCCTCTTCTCCCTCAACACCCGCAACAGATTCTTCAGCTCCGGCAGCTGAAGGGCAATTTCGTAATCTCGAGTTGAGAAATTGGATTCATTGGGTAATGGGTTTTGACCGGATTCGTTTTTGAAGACCCAGTTGTCGCGTTGGTAGCGTTCGATTGAGTGTTTCTCGGTGAAGGGAGAGTGTGAAGATGATGTGAAATTGATGGAATTTGGGGGTTTTGAAATGGGTAACTGGATATGGAGATGGGTGGAGTTTAGATGTGAGAGCCATTGGGTTGAATTGATTTGAGAAATGTGAGAAGGCAAAGGAAGATGGGTGGAGTTTATTGTGTTTTTTTAAATAATTTATGAGTTTTTATAATAATTCGTTTTTTTAATACATTTATAAAAAAATAAAAAAAAAACCGCTCGCGCCCCCTCTCGCGCCCCTCCACACCATGGCCCGGGGCGCGAGCACCACAACCAACACCCATCTTATCAAGTTTATCTCTCTGCCACACGTCACAATATTATTGGCTGGAGCCCCCACTCGCGCCCCCTCTCACGCCCCCCACACCCCTCAGCCTAACAAACAAACAACTAATCTAACCTATTCTATCCTATATCTTATCTTCATATTTTTATATTATTTAACAATAGTACTCACTATTCCATGCATGTTTTCGACCTAGAAAGCCAAAATGTTTTTAGTTTCACAATATTTAGTCCTAATTTAAATCTTCAAAACACACACACAAAATGTATTTTATTAATATTACATCAATCCAGCGGCGAAACTTGGACGAAAACACCGTAATGACTGAACTCAAAACTTTTAGACCAAAAAGCTTAAATTTATACCGGTGAGGAAAAAAGGCCACCTCGGGCCACAAATACAAGCTTCGCCCTTGAATAAGTTTGAAGCATTTTTTTAGAGAATGTACGCTTAAGTAAAAAGGTTTAGGTTTGACTTTAAAGTGTCATATGTGTTATTTTGACTTTACATTTGCAACAGAAAGATTAATAAAACTCATGTTAGGTTAAAAAGATTGATGGTTATCTATTTGATTTGTTTAAAAGTTTATACATTTTTAATCTTTTATCTTCCAAAAGCTTTAATATTTATGACTTTACATATTGATATAATATCAACTGTCAATGTTGTAAATTTATGATTTGACAAGTTGCTTAAAAGGTTTGTACTAACAGAATCTTCTCAAATATAACTTTTTTTAAAAAAAAATGCTAATGTTGAAAAAGTATCACTAAAAACTTAAATCTTCATTGTACTCCTTAAAAAAATCAAGTAAAAAAGGTCTTTTTTTTGTTTTAGCACATATATGTGACAAGTTGAAGCCTGAGGGGTACAAGTAAAATAGAGAATTAACCTTTGGGTTAAAACAAGAGTCATCAAAAATATGGAATATGAATATTAGATGTAAATCAAGGGGGACATGCATGTCATTTTAGTTAATGCATATGCACAATAAACACATTAATTCATACACATATATATAAATAGATATGTATATAGAGATTAATTATTTACCATTGATGCAAGTACCACTCTCAGTCCTTTAATTTCTGTTTGTTCTCATTATCATGATCATGATCTCCGCCATAGCTAATATGGTACCCGCCCGAAGCCGCATAATGATCAACGGCTACATTCGTTCCGAGGTAAAACGGAACATTTGTAGACGTAGATCCGTCTAGATGCTGATGGTATGGAAACACTGATTGTAGTAAATTGGACTGAAGGGTCCCCCTACTATAACCACCACCATGAGCAACCGCCACCACACCGCCACCATTGGGTGCTGCTTTTGATGCCGTCATCGCAAAATTCAAATTATAACCACCACCACCGTCTCCCAAGCTGTCTTGGAGGAAAGCGTACTGGTGGTTTTGGTTGAAGAAATAATCCATAGGAGATCTGGCGGTGGTGGTAGCGGTAGCGGTAGCGGTAGCAGTACTGGTGGTGGTAATATTATTAGTATTATTACCACCACCACCGGTGAGTAGATCTGTGAAAGACGAATTCTCATGCATAATATTATTACCCGGATTCGAAACCCTAACCCTAACCCTAGCCCGTTCTCTCGCCTTGTTCCGATTCTCAGATCGAGACAAACTGAGCTCAGAACCAGTTCCTTTACTAGTCTCCGACGTGCTACTGCACGCCGGAGACTTACCGCTATCATTATTGGCACAATCAAAGAGAGGAAACGGAGGATCCAACGACGGAAGCTCATCAATAGAGCTAGCGGCCGCCTTAAGCAGCCATTCGACCGCCTTACTCGGCTGGTCATACCCCAATCGATCTTGTAAATCATAAAATTGTATAGCTGTACTAACGGACAGCCGTACACGGCGGTCCCTTAAACCTTTGGATGTTAACACTTTGCTGTGCCTGTCCTTCCCCCCGGACGCCCGGGACACCCGGACGATCCGTGAGGAAGGCCATCCAGTTGTGGTTGTTGTAACAACCTTGTTGTTGTTGGTAATATTATTATTATCATTGCTGTGATGGTTATTTTTGTTACTGTTATGGTTATTATTATTATTATTATTATTATTATCAGTGGTTGTGGTGCTGGTGTTGGAACTGACTCTTTGGAACTTCGAGACTTGGGTTTGGAATTCAATTTCAGCTACTTCCATACCAAGCTAATTACATGCGAATAAAATTGAACTGAATTGAATTTGTTATACAAGTATCTTAAGATAATGTGGAGAGAGAATGGAAATATGGAATGGGTTTTAGAGAGAGAAAGTGGGGGTGTATATATTTAGAGGGAGAGAGAGAGAGTATTGATGGGTGCCTGTCCTTTGTATTGATGACTGGTTTGGCTTTTGTAGTCATGTATACAGACACATGTATAGATACACAGTGTGTGTATGTATATGTGCAGAAGAAGCAGATGGGGGTAAAAAATTGTCAGGAGGGAAGGACTCTTTAAAGCTTATTTTTCTGAGAAAACAGAGTTAAATTTCTCATATAAATATTAGTTTCAATTATTTTAAAATAATAAGAATTGATAGGAGTTGTAATAAATGGGTTGAAAAGTTGTTACGGGTTGTGATAAATGGATAAATTTTATAAATAATCTGATAATGAGTCGGGCATGTCTGACATTGTATTCTCTCATTATTTGTAATGACGGAATGGTAGGAAAGATGATATCCGAAGAAAAAAATTCTTGAAGCGGAAGGGCATGGTGGAGAGGGGTGTTGGGTAGTTCTCCGCAATTTGGTGAGGTTCGGGAAAGAAACAAAGACGAAAATGGAGAGAAGCAGGAGCAAATCGAGAAGAATGACAACGGGAGAGGCGAGAAGACCTCCCTACAACATTAGGTACATGGCGGGAAAAGCGAGGTGTTGGGACCGCTTTGTCCACTCTTAAGAATTTGTATTCCTAAGACCATGAGTAGTCATAACTCTTCACCCCCAGGCGTTATGCGTCACGTGGCGCCCAGTCAGAGTTATGGTTTTTTACCAAAACATGTAGTAATAACTCTTCACCCCCAGACGTTATGCGCCACGTGGCACCCAGTCATTTAAATAATAAATCATTTAAATAAATAAACTTAAAATTAAAAATTACATTAAACTTTCAAATAAAAACTGAAATAAATAAAAAAAATACATCAAATTAAAAAAAATACAAAAAACATACTAATAAAACTACATGTTATATTTTTCTAAAATTTTCGCTTGTCGAGCAGCTTTTAGATATTGGACTCTCGGGTCGACTTCGGTTAGCTCACTTGATAAAATCTCGATGTTTTTGTCCATTTCATTTCTTCTAAGAAGTTCGACGGCGTCCAAATTTACTTTAAGTCGTTCGGTTTCAAGTTCGTGTAAATCTCGGAGTCGAGAGTTCATTTATTTGAATTAACTATCCATTTCGGGATTCGACGACGAAGCAACCCCTTTCCCTTGCCCTTGGTTCTTCTACCCCCGGCCGAGGCATCTCGATAGTATTCAAGGCATCATTATCGCTTAAGTTGAAGTTTCGAGCGTCGGAACGGGGCGTGTCTGGATCAGCCGAAGACGATGTTTTAGACTTTTTTTTACGCAGACCACTTTCGGCTTCGGCATCCAAAACCTGGCCCCATTTTGGGTGAAACCTCAACTGGTCTTTCCAAATGCCAAAGTAGTTGAAGGCCCCCGAGACCTTATGTTGATACTCTGTCAACGCGTTTTCCATGACTTCCGCGTCCGAGACATCGCTACTTCTCGTTCGATTGATCCGGGAGTAAACCGTATGGAAACCCATGCATTTGGTGTTTATGTCGCCTCATTTCGACAATAACGAATCTTTTTCTCGACGTGAGTCCCCGCCAAGGTCGTGGGACAACTCTATAATTTTGTGCCAAAATACCCCGTTTTTTGATAATTCACTAAAAAAAATAAAAACATTATACGCTCAATGATTGTTTTAACAAATTTACAAAAATATATATGTACTTTAAAAACATACCGCATTTTGCATCTTCCGATATCGCGCACCAAGCACGAGCACATAGTACGCACTCGTCGATACTCCACGGTATCACCTTCTTTTTAACCCGAGATTCGCCGGCGGGCTTCTTTGCGTGTTTTCTTGGACGTCCTCGTTGGCTCGAACCGCCTACGGTCTTCGGAACGGGTTGTGTCTCCAGCACGAACTCGAACTCGGGTTCGGTCTACAGGACGGGTTGGGAACCTGAACCGGCGAAAAGGTTTGTCGTTGGGTTTTGGAAACCGGGCACCGCATTTGGCATAGAGTTTTGTAAATATGCAATGTACGCGGCCATTTGCGGGTCCATCATATGTAGGGTTGGCATCGGGCGGTAGATGGGTTCGGTTGTGGATTTTGGTTGCCTTGACGGGCAAATTGACCGAAACCGATAACATTTTGGTTGTTATTGGGAAACATTTTGGTAGAAATATTTGAGTAAAAAATATATAGAAGTGGAAGAAATAGAGGAATGCGTTAAAAAAATATGAATTTGGTTTGTTTTTACAGTATAATTTAATTAATATAATTCTTTTAAAAAAAACCAACGGCTTTCTAACGTAAACATGGCCCAACGGTTCTTTTTTTTGTTTGCGTGCAATTAACCCGTGTTTTAGTTATAACGTAGCAAAAAAAAAGACAAAACGCAGGGGGGTGGTGTACCCCCAGCGTTATAGCATACAACGCCGCACACAACGTGCCAGTACGCTTGGTCTAAGGGGGATTAGGTGTTCATTTTGAAACCCTTTCGAACATACATATCAAGCCAACTAATAAGATGTAGTCACCTCATCCAAACCACTTGTAATGGTGTTCTTGGCTTCTAGCTCTATCATTTGAACGCCACGCTTCCCAATAAAAACTCCCCCCATGTTACCCCCTCTTGAGCGGGTTTGTGAACCCGTGATTCCCCATCTTATATACCCTTGGGGTATTTACGACGACAATCATGTGAACCCAAACAAATATTGGCTCTCATATTGTGAGCACCCCGATTGAGTTCGCTTGTATAGAAAATATAATGAACGGTTTTTTACATGTCTTCTGCTCATGTATGACTAAAAATATGTTTGGCATCTCGAAGCATAGGTTTGCCATTACCCATACTGCTATCAAAACAAATGACATATATATGATGAGTCAAGGTCACATAGTTATCGAATATTTGTTAGTGAAAATTTTGAGAATGTTACCAGAATAGCATGAAACATAGCATTTGATGTCTTAAAAGACTATCCAAGTCTCTTGTAGACACGTTTGATATCTAGGTAGAGTTTCTTGGCTATGGATCTTCAACTAAATAAACAAAGTTAAAAACGGCTATGTATTATACATGTGTAAGTTGTATGTTTCGATGTAGCACCACTAGATGAGTTAGGCCTCACGACATCGAACTTTGTTGAGAATATTCCTGGGTTTTGTCTCTTCATTGTTCAGAAAATAATAATAGTATATCTTTTTTTCTACATATTTGAAATTACTTTTGTAAATAAAAAATTTACTATATCCATTCTCAAGCATCTTTATATTTGTACAAATTAAATTACATGTTAAAAATATAAAATATATATTATAATATTATATGTACGGGCATACAAACAGGGTGGCATAGGACAAATCAGATCTCGTTCAAGATATTCTTGCAACGAACCCATTCAACATCAATCAAATTTCGAAAATATTTAATTTATTAAGGTTAGGAATAAACAAACAGACTATATTTACAATTATACTAATTATATTATATAAAAAAATTAAGTATTAAATAGAAATAAATCTCTTAGCTTTTTGTCTCCTTTCCAAAATACAAATCCACTTAACATTAAGAAATTGATGGGTCTACAACAACAAATTTCACTTTTATGATTTAACTTGAATAGATACATCCACTTTTTAATAAAAAAAATTAAATAAATAGTAGTACCAAAGGACCTTTGGTCTATCACTAGGGTTGTCTTTAAAAGGTGTGGATTCAAGTCCGATAGTTGTTAATAAAGGTGTAATCTACTAGAGAATGTGATTGCCATTCAAAGAAAAAACTAAAAAAATAATAAACCAAAATTGTTTTGGATAAATATAAATACATATTTATGCTACCTAACGGATACAAGGAACGAGAATTCACTTTTGGGTAGTTATCAAGTAGAATTTGCTAAGTATGTAGATATAATAAAATAAAATAATTCGGTTCGGTTCAATTAGTAAAGACATTTTAACATAATCGAATGATCGGTTAATGAGATTTGTTTAGCCATAACCGATTGATTTGGTTGGTTTTCGGTTAACGGTTCGCATTTCAATTACGGTTTCAGTTATTGCACACCCCTAGTCTGTATAATATACGCTCGGCTAATGATATTCTAATTTTGTGCACCTAGGGACCTTTGATATTTCAAGGAAGTCTAGCCCTTTGCAACATCAAAATCGGCCCAAATGGCATAGAAATGACCAACAATGGATGTCACTTCGAAATAGTATTATTGATGAAAAGTTATGTGAAAATAACAGTCAGTTGGAGCGTATATTTTATTGTAGGTTGCTACTATATCAGTTATAACTATGATCATCAACAACTTGATTTATCTGTGGCAAATATGATCATTGAACAGTAATAATTAACCATTGCCATATTGGATTTCAGTTAATCTCAATATGGTGGTTAGCCATATATTCTCCCTTGGAGTGTAATAGAATAACCCCAACACTTCTTTAACATAGGATGAAACATGAAACTAGCTAGACGAGTCAGCTCGAGAAGCTAACTCGTTTATTTTAGAATTTTGTATTTGTTGCATATATGAATAAAAACATAACGTACACAAAATAATAATATCTCTATGGAAAGATACAACAAAAGAAAAGAAAAAAAAAGGATGATTGTGTCTTTTTTGTTCTTATAAAAACTTAGCTTCTTTCATGGGATATTATATTGAGGGAGCTAAATGAGCGAGCTAATGAGCTAGGCTCAAGCCTAGTTTTAAATTTAGGTGAGCCAACTCAGCTTATCTCGTGAACTTTCAAGCTGACTTCAAAGAAGCTTTTTTTGAGCTATTTTCCAACGAGTCGTGAGTTATTTTAACAACTCTACCCATAGTTGGTCTTGCTATACCAACTTCTAAATGATAAAATCCTTGTGACTAGTTAAAGCATATTTTTGTTTTTATTTTCAATACATCCAAAATGTGACAAAACATTTTATATCCATGAGAGGGATGGTTGTTTTGCATTCATAGGCAAATGGCATTGGTAAAGTTAAAGTTGGTAGCAATTGGGAAACTTACTTTGTCCGTACAAGCAATTATGTCTCAATGCTCCCACCATTTGCATTGTCCTAATAATACTATTTTTATTCAAAGCAGATGATGGGTCTTGCAGAGATCCCACTGATCAACTTATAGTTTATTATTATAAATCACTATAAACACCATATTTTTATTACTTTCTACATTGAGTATAGCTAATGGGCAGTTTTTGATGGTGGAGATGAACATATTCGGTATGAGTGTCGATCCTTGTTGGTATAGAACTTGGTACTCATTTGGTACTGTCGGTATCAAGTTATGAGTTTTCGGTACTGATACTTATCGAATTTTGTATGAAATACAGGTAACGATACCAAATATTTTCAAATTTTTGGACCGGTATTTTCAGGATCCCTCCCGAGCTCATCCCTGTTTGAAGGTACCCCTGTTGAATATTGTCTTTGAAGATAGGTATCCTTAGTTGACTTGAGGAGACGGTGCCGATATGTAAGAGAATGGAATGTAGACATCCATTGTTACGAACACCGTGGATGAAGATTGTGATAGCCTGATAGGAGAGGAGTGTTAACTGATGAACATGTGCAGAGAAAAACGGGTAAAGTTTTATTATTATGAAAATTAAATTACATCACAAGACCATCTAGGGGAAAGTTAACGTACAAATGAAATTAACGTGTTAAACGTGATAATCAAGTAGAGTAATTATATATAAAAGTAGAGTGTTTATGTAATTACATCATAAATAAATTATAACACGTTAATTTCATTTGTATTTGATCCAAACCTATTAGTTTGACGAGATAATTAATAAAGTCGATTAAAAAAGAGCCCACAAACTTTATGTCACGTAGCACCGACTTCATAGCTATTCGTGAAGAACTTGTTAAGGTGCTCTAATAAATTTTATTTAATAATAAAAAGGTGTTACTTTTCCAACACGTCTACAAGTGAATAACCATGTCAGACTCTATTAAAGACTAATAATTGAGCTAAATCTTGTTTTGTTTAAATTTTATGTAAGTTGTTTATATTCTTTTTTTTTCAAACTATAAACTTTTATAAACAAACCAACGCACAAACAACCCAACACCAAAAACTACCTCCACAAGCCGGAGGACAGCCACCCAAAACAAAGAATTACATAAACGCAAACTTACACCAATTCGACCAAGCTAACGTTTTATGTTTAGACCTATACTTGAACCAAAGAAAACCATAAGCTTTAATATCTCCAATAATCTCTTTCACAATAACTTCCTTACCATCAAACACTTTTTCATTTTTCGCCTTCCATAATCTCCAACACGCTATTGTAATAATTCCATGAAACGCCTCCTTTTCCACTACTCCAAGCTTGGTGGTCTTGTGAAGCTCTAACAAAACCGAAAATCCGAAAATAGGGGGAACTTTACACCAACGGCTTATATGTTCCCAAACTACCGCCGGTATCCCACAACCCGTCATGATATGATCCACCGTCTCCCTCCCAACTTCGCACAGAGCACACGCGCTATCCGAGACCGGAATGTTCCTCCGTTCAAGAGCTCCCCGGGTAGGAAGCCTATCTATTTCCGCCCTCCAAACATGAATATTACACTTCTCCGGAACCCACTTACTTCACTTCATAATATAGTTATTTCCGGTGTTTTTATTCTTATATTCTAGGTAGTCTTTTTGGATTGAAAATCAAAACATCTTTGTTATATATATTCCTATTGTGCAAACTGTCATGTATGCATCAAACAATTGTTATATATGTCCTATGTCGTGATTAAATTTGTAACTTATCAAGTTATCATCAACAAGTTGGCGTTGTCATGCTTTGCGACGGGGACTGTGATTGGTTTATCATCAATGTTTTGAGAGCATCAACAACAGGTTACGCAGCTGAGATCCGAATGATGTGGCAAATGAATGAACTTTGTGTGACAAACTTTCCTTGTTGTGAAGCAAGTTGGTGGAGGTAAGGTTGTGATTACAAACCCACCCGCAACAAACTTGTCAGGTGGCACATTTTGGGGGGGGGGGGGGGGGGCATCCTCTCTCTTCCGCTCTCATGGTATAGGGTTTAGGTTTGCTGTTATAGAGTAAGCAAGAGCTTTTAAGAAAATTTTGAAATATGATATGACGTTTACGAGACGGATTGCGAAAGTTTGTTGTTGTGATGCTTTGAAGATGCATGTTTAAATTGTAAATAAATCTGAAACTAATTACCTGTTTAAACCACCATGGTTCTAAAAAAATTGCCCGTTAAACATTACTTGTGAGATTTAAGCCTAAATAAAAATAAATTGAAAGGACATATTAGGTATGACACTGAATCAAAAGTAACAACTTTGACCCGTAATCAGATCTAATTTTAGTTAAGGTTTGTATTGTTGTACATATGATAATTGTGTCTCCTCCACCAACACCCCAATAAAGTTGCATTTTAACATCCCAAAATGTACTTCGTGTGAAAACCTATGGGCAATAACGTCAATCCCTCACTTTCATGCCCAATCTACTATTTCTTACCAAAATGCAATGAAATTCATAACTTAAAATATAAATTAAAAACAAAAAAAAACTAAAACATTTTATTCGTTGTCCTCGTTAAAAAAAAAATTAAGAAAAGATTCTAATGAATTTATTTGAATTCATCCACATTTTGGAAAGATTTGGAATTCCTTTATTTAAAGAAATTTGAAGGAATTAAATTCCTATACCAATTCCAATTCTTTGAACCGAACACATCAAATTGGAAGTAAAAATGGAATTAAGATTCCAATTCCAACTGAACGAACACGCCATGTCATGAGATTTTAATTCCAATTCTTCTGAATTCTCAAGAATTCTGTGAAGCTAACACGCCCTAAATAACATGTCCTAATGGTTATTTTTAAGTGGCTTAGTTACATCCCATATATCTTAGGCGATGGTATCTCGGTTTTTTCATTATTTCTTTAAAAAAGTTTATTGGTTAAAATTAGAATTCGCATCATTTCCTTAATGAAGAGGTAGGTCCCAGCAGAGCCCAGTTGGACCCGCAACTCACCTTGCAGAGGGATGTCTGCGCAAGGACCAACTGGTTCCGCAGGACCCACCATGCTCAGAGATGAAGACCTTACGCGCAATACGCCAGCTGTTCCCGCAGGAAAAGCCTCCCAATGGTGAAGTACCCCGCCTGTCCCCGCAGCTGCGGATACAAGCCATCAGGGAAGGCTACCCGCACTAATAGCAAGGCTACACGCACAAGGCACTCAATAATTCAGTGTCACCTGAAGGAATGAGCAAGGCGGGAATACTCCCGCCCAAATGAGCCAGTCCGTACGCTTCTGGAAGATCTTTTGTACTATACCTGCCAAGGTATGGACAAAATAGACAAGATCTGACCAAAGCAGCCCATGAACCAATCACAGGGTGACAGCTCACCGACAACAGTACGAGGAGGAGCATGCTCTAGTACTGTTTGTCACTATTAGCCGCTGCCTACTCACCAACCCTTGTGGCACGCACAAAGCCTGCAGTTGGTGGAAAGGGAACAGTACACAGCCGGCCTTGTCACTATCAGCCGCTGCCTACCCACCAACCAGCATGGCACGTGCGTAGCCCATAGTTGGTAGAACAAGAATATTCTACAGCTGGCTGTACCTGCTTGGAAACCTACCTTCGGTTATAAATACTCCAACACCTTGGAACGGTATCATTATCTGGTATCTTACCTTCACTAGCTATTTCTCTCAATATACACATATTCAGAGCAATCTAGTCTGATTCTCACGCCGGAGGGTGGTCACAAGGAGGAACCCCCCCCCCCTTCTCAGTGACGAGCTCACGGTGTCTGTTTTGCAGGTCATCTGAAGAACATCCTTCTTTGCCGGACCTAACCCTCGTGGGAAACATTACTTACCCCCAGATTATCCATAATCTACTCGCGGTCACTTAGTGTTTCTTCATTGGCGCCATCCGTGCATAAAAGCTAGAACTAATTCAGTTTTTTCAAAACTTCTGAAAAAATGGTTAACGTTACTCCGGTTCTAAGGCCAGTAAGTGACCAAGAAACCCCGGTAACCACAACCCCAGCTACTGGGGGGAACACCGGCGGTTACACAAATTTTACGAACACTACCCCGGTTACCCAAGCCGGGGCAAGTGCAGTAAACAATATTTCACCGGGGTTCACTGATGCCCAGTTGGAGAAACAGACGAGGCTCCCTCGCCAAACACTCGATCAAGTTAAGGCGTGGGCCGAAGCACGTCAGAAGGAATTCCAAGCTGAGTTGGATGAACGCTTGCGTTCACTCCAACAGGCTGACGAATTCGGAAGCACTCGACAACAGCTCAACATGAACAGTGAGTGCGAGTACTCGGACGATGATCGGCAGGAATCCAACACTGACGCGAACCCTCGCCATAGGGCGAAAGGGAAGCGTAAAGAAACGGACTTCCAACCAAGAAGGAATTTCGGAGAAACCTTCAAACCAAGGAACGCGGGGGGAAACCCATGCGACTTCTCCAAAACCTTTAGACCAACTGCTGCAAATGCGGGGACATCCAAGTTTGCAAGGGACATTGCGGAAGCAATCGCCCCGAGAAGTGCCAAACAGATGTCCAACATCGGCACTTATGATGGTCTATCCGACCCAGACGATCACTTAAACAGATTCATAGCGGGGGCAACCGTCAGTAACTGGACGGAACCCACGTGGTGTTATATGTTCCAGATGACGCTGGTTGGAGCGGCCAGGGCGTGGTTTGATCGTTTACCAGTCCACCACATCTATGATTGGGCGGACTTTCAACACAAGTTCAGCCAACACTTCAGTCAACAGAGGAAATATACTGAAGAGCAGTGGACGATCCTCAACTGCGTGAGAGAGGAAGATGAATCTTTACTAGACTTCATCACTCTCTTCAACTCTAAAAAGCTGAGTCTGGGCAACATAAGTGAAGATCTTGTTCGCGCCGCTTTCATCCAGGGCGTCGAATACCCAGAGCTTATCCGCACGTTGACGGGTAAGGACGGCATGCCATCCACATGGGATGCCATCATGACGGCGGCCAAGCGCTTTGCCGAGACGGAGAAGCAACTGGGTAGGGATCTTCCCCAGAGTACACACCTCTACACGCAGAGGACCAGAGAAAACAATGTTCGGATCGCCCGGCAGAACAAAAAGAGGAAGCTAGGTATTTGGCAGTCAAGGGTAAACTTTGACACCTCATCCAGCTCTCGCCCTCTTGTTGGCGGAAGGGATAACACGCACCCTTCAAGCCGAAAACACCGGTGGACGCCACTCACCAAAAGCGTCACGGAGATATTTGCCACCGAAAAACTCCCATGGCCAAAAGCTCCAATGATCCGACAGCGACCTAATGCGGATCAGAGCAAATCCTGTGACTTCCACGGGACAAAGGGTCACAATACAGAGGAGTGTACATCATTGAAGGATATTGTTGAAACATTCGTCAAGGATGGAAGACTTGCACACCTTGTGGCATCAATCAAGAATGGAGAAAGGAATGATAACCGGTATAAAGGCAACGGACGAAAGCCCGTTGACATCAGCATCCACATGGTTCATGGCAACATTAGAGGAAGAAAAAGACAAACGACAGAACCATGCAAATGGAAGGAAGCTGAGGTGCGCTTCCCGCGAGTGCCAGGAGGACCCAGCAAGGAAGGCCCTATCGTCATCAAAAGCCAGCTGGGGCATTACATAACTTCCCGCACTCTTGCTGACAACGGCGCCTCGTCAACGGTTATGTACAGGCAGTTCTTCGACAAGCTAGACGACGAAGACAAAGAACGCCTGGAAACGGTTTACGCCTCAATGGAAGGGTTTGACGGCAGCACAAACACCCCCCCTGGGTATCCTATCTTTCCCCGTCATTCTCACGGACGGGAAATATTCCCGTACAGAAGACGTGGACTTCGTCGTGATGAGGAAGCCACACCACACATACGACATTCTCTTCGGGAGAGACGGGATGACAAGATTCAACGTCGTGGTGTCTTCAGTCCACGGCATGATGGGATGGCCAACTGCTGAGGGTGTAGCGATGATCACCGGTATCCCCCAGGTATGCATCGCATCTGTCTCATCTAAACCCAAACCAAAGATAGCTAAACCAACCATCACCGAACCAGAAAAATGGGCCCTCAATGGCAAATACCCTGACCAGGCTGTTACCATTGGGCCAACAATCACTGATCCTACGCGCACCTTACTCAAACGCTTACTACAGAGAAACGCTGACATCTTCGCGTGGACACCAGCTGACATGACTGGTGTACCTCAAAGTAAAGCAGAGCATAAGCTCAAGTGTGACCCGGCTTTTACGCCAGTCATACAAAAGCGCAGAGTAATGGGGGCGGAACAGTTTAACGCGTGTAGAACCCAAGTCAAGGAACTCCTTGACGCGGGCATCGTACGCGTTAGTAGATATCAAACATGGGTTGCAAATCCCGTTATGGTACCGAAGGCTAACAAACAATGGCGCATGTGCATAGATTTCAAAGATTTAAACAAAGCATGCCCCAAAGATTGTTACCCGTTACCCGAAATTGACCTCAAAGTGGATTCATTAGCACCGTTTCGCCTTAAATGCCTTGACGCATATAAGGGGTACCATCAAATCCAAATGGCTGTAGATGATCAGGACAAAACCGCATTTCGGACGCCCGATGGCACATTTTGTTATCAAATGATGCCATTCGGACTTAAGAATGCAGGGTCCACATACCAACGCCTGATGGACAAAGAGTTTCATGCCCAAATTGGGAGAAACTTGGAAGTCTACATAGATGATTTGGTCATCAAGAGCCCTGAGCCAGAAGCGATGTTGAAAGACATCGAAGAAACTTTCAACACGCTCAGAAAGATAAACATGAAGCTCAACCCGAGCAAGTGTTCCTTTGGGATGGAAGAAGGGAAGTTCTTGGGAGTCATTGTTACTAAAGATGGCTTCAGAGCGAACCCTGAAAAGGTCGAAGCCATTATCAAAATGGAATCACCTACTACCATCAAGCAAGCCCAGACACTGAATGGACGCCTAGTCGCACTTAACCGCTTTTTGTCAAACCATGCGGATAGGTCGTTCCCATTCGTGTCAACGTTGAGAAACTGTTTAAAGAAAACGCACTTCCGCTGGACACCAGAAGCGGAAGCAGCTTTTCAGGAAATTCGGTCACGCTTGATCGAACTCCCAACGCTCACAGCACCAGAAGCGGGGGAGGAATTAATCATATATCTTTCTGCCACAGATAGAGCAACCGGGGCAGTCCTGCTAGTAGAGCGAAAAGGTATCCAGATGCCTATTTACTATGTTAGCCGTGTCCTAACAGACGTAGAAACCTGGTACTCCACCCAGGAAAAACTAGTCTTAGCACTTGTACAGGCTTCACGCAGGCTAAGACGATATTTCCAAGGTCACCCAATCACCATTCTCACCAACTTCAAACTCGCAAACGTTATAGGCATACCCGAATTATCGGGACGTCTAGCCAAATGGGCAATTGAGTTGGGGGAATATGCGATAAAGTACAAGCCACGACCAGCTATGAAAGGCCAGGTCCTGGCCGACTTTATTGCAGAAGTCCCCGCTTCGCGGGAGAAAGAGTGCCAGGAGGAGGCTCAACCCTCCCCAGCACAGGACATCAATGATGTCTGGCGACTCTACACAGATGGAGCAGCCAGCAACGAGGGTTCAGGCGCAGGGTTGAAATTAACCAACCCAGCAGGCCAAGAATACACTTACGCTATTCGACTGAATTTTCCAAGTACGAATAACGAAGCCGAGTATGAAGCATTCTTGGAAGGGCTGAGAATTGCGCATAAAATGGGAGTGAAAAACTTGGAAGCCCACGTGGATTCCATGTTAGTAGCCAACCAGATAAACGGAACGTACACGGCCGTGAACGACACAATGGCCCTGTACGTTGCACAAGCAAAAACCCTTATGCGCGATTTTAATGATTGTAAAGTCATACACGTCAAGCGTAGCGAAAACAAATCTGCGGATGCGTTAAGCAAGCTTGCATCATTAGCCTTCACCCATTTGGGAAAGGACATCCGCATTGAACTCCTTGAAGCACCATCAGTCCCGCACAAGGAAATTTGTGTCATCCAAACCGGTACAGAAACGTGGATGACACCAATAATAAATTACCTTGCGGCGGGTATACTACCAGAGTCAAAAACACAGGCAAGAAAAATACGTTGTAAAGCATTAAACTATCAACTCATCGATGACATCCTTTACAGACGTAACTTTCTTGGCCCACTCTTAAGATGCGTGGACAACCAAAATGCTGACTACCTCCTAAGGGAAGTACACGAAGGCATCTGTGGAGTACACGCAGGTCCACGCGCTGTTGTAGCTAAGCTAAACAACGCGGGATACTTTTGGCCGGGGATGCATACGGATGCGCTGGCATACATCAGAAAGTGTAGGTCTTGCCAGCTCTACGCACCCAACACGCATCGCCCGAAGAACGAACTTGTTCCAGTCACCTCTTCATGGCCATTTTAGAAGTGGGCCATCGATGTGACAGGCCCATTTCTTACAGCAGCAGGAAACGTTTAGTTCCTAGTGGTAGCCATCGACTACTTCACCAAGTGGATAGAAGCAAAACCCTTAGCCCAAACAACCGCAAAACATATTAAAAAATTTATTTGGGAATTTATTATTTGTCGTTTTGGACTTCCACAGACTTTGGTGAGTGATAACGGCACCAACTTTGCTGACAAGAAGCTACAAAAGTGGCTGGAAGAACTTCAAATCACCCACACCTTTACCTCAGTGGCACACCCGCAAGGTAACGGTGAGGTGGAAAGAGCAAATAAAAGCATCGTCAAAGGCATAAAGAAAAGACTCCGGGAACACAGATCCGGCTGGGTAGACAAAGTTCCACACGTCCTTTGGGCAAACAGAACGCTGAAAAAGGCCAGTACGGGAGAAACCCCGTTCAGCCTCACTTATGGCACTGAAGCCATGGTCCCAGTCGAAATTGGTTTGCCCTCACCAAGGGTCTTGATTCAGCCAGAAGACAATGATGCAGAAAGACGGTTAGACTTTATGCTAACCGAGGAACGCAGAGACTTAGCCGCAGCGCGTGAAGAAAACTATAAGCGACAAATGCAAAAGTACTACAACACGCGGGTAAAACTCTGCAACTTCAATGTAGGAGACTACATATTGCGTAACAACGAGGCTTCAAACCAAGAGCGCCCAGGAAAACTGGCACCGGTCTGGGAAGGACCGTACATTATCAAAGAAGTTTTGGGAAAAGGCGCATACCGGCTCGAAAGGCTCGATGGCACTCCTATCCCAAGAACATGGAACGGAGCTCAATTAGGCAAATGTTACATGTAGATCAATTCCAAACTTGTAAAGAAAAGGCCTAGAGCCACTTCTAATGGAAATGATTCTCCTTTATCACATTGTGTTGATAGCCTTACCTTTATACTTATGAACTTCCCACACTGATGCCGGTATTCACCGCATAAATATGGGAAGAAGTAAGTCGTTGCGTGTGGAAGGCGGCAAAACCCGCATAAACACATAAAACGGTAAAAATTTCTAAGGAAAACCTTCACGCAGGTCAGCTATAGGTGAAGTTTGGTCATCCCAATAAATGAAAGTGACGGTCTTACCCGCACAATCATGATAGAGGAAACTGAACATTGACCTATTGGCAACCGCGCGTCGAAAGGTTAACTTATTCAAAACACTTAGAAAATTTCAAATGAAAAGATGAGGAAAACTTCCACGCAGGTCAGATATAGGTAAAGTTTAGCCATCCTACTAAGTGAAAGTGACGGTCTTATCCGCACAATCACGAAAAAGGAAGCAAAACTTTAACTTATTATCTGCCACGTTGAAAAGTTAACTTATCTAAGTACTCAAGAAATTGCTAAGTTAAAACAAAATATGCGCGAAATAAACAAGGCAAGGCATTAACAAATAATCTTTATTCCATCAACATTCAAACATTACAAGAATTGTTGGGTACATACCAGCATACAAGATTAGAAGTCTACTAACATAAAAATCTACTTTAATGGTGGAAAGGGATCTAAAGTATCAAGCTTCAGGACCACTCCCACTTGGACCCGCACCATTAGTAGAGTGTGGCGGTTCAAGGAAAGCTTTGAGGATAGCTAGCCCATCATCAGCAGCAGCAATCTCGTTTACCTTCTCCACCACCGGACGCGGGAAGGCGGCATACTGATTCACTGCTTGGTCATACACAGCTTCAGTATCCACATTGTAAAGAGGGAAGTTGGAAGGCGGAATGCCTTGTTCAACAAACCCTAGACCAAGCAAGAAGCCAGCCTTTTCCCCATCCTCATGAGAAGCGTTGAGGGCTGCGCTCATCGCATCGTCATATGATGTGTTCGTGAACACCCGATGCACAACCTAAAAAACAGAAGTATATCAAAAACTCTTCTAAGGAAAAGCGTAAAGAAATTGTGAAACTACGCATACCTGAGACAACGCTTCTCGGAGAAGCCATTCCTTGGTAACTAGAGCCTCCTGGAGGGCAGCTTGAGCTTCATTACGGGCGCGTTCGGCTTCGTTCTTTGTAAGGTTGGCAAGCAACACATCTTTGGCTGCAGCCTCTTCGACGCCCTTTAGCTTACGCTCAGTGTGGTCAAGCACCCCCCTCTGGTCCAAGATCTCTTGGAGCTTCTTGGCATCTTCCATGGCCAAGGCATCATGAGCCTGCTGGAGCCTCTCTAATTTGGCTTTAAGTTCCTCATTCTCGATGCGTAGAGGCTCTGCAGCAGCTTCAGCCTTGGTGGCCCTCTCGGTTGCGTTCCGTGCAGTTTCCTTAGCCAACCGAAGCTGTTCATTAACAGCTTGGGCGGCCTTGGAACGGGCCTCGAGACGAGCCTGAACGTCAACCTCAAGGGCCTTGAAGGCCTTCTCCTTCTCCACAGCAACGGCGGAGAGCCTCCTGTTCTCCTCCCGGACAGCCCGCGCCTGAGCTACTTCTTGGATACGAGCTGCCTTTAACTTGTCGTTTTCACGACAAAGCAGCTCGACGCGCGGCTGCATCTGGGCAACGAGAATGCGGAGCTCATTTGTCAACCTACCCTCCTGGTAGCTTGACATTGCTTCCCCCAGCGCCCCACTTGGGGTGGCGTGGCGCACCCACTCGACGCATTCCACAGGCGTTCGAAGGGTTGTTCCTCGGCGGATGTTCCATCGTGGAACATACACTTCATTGGAATCCGATACTGCAAAAGCAAATAGCAGTTAGGAAAAGATGAATAAAAAAATATATATATAAAATAAAATAATAAAAGGCCAAAATAACCCTACGCACCTGTAGGGTCGATGACTGGCCTGTAGCCGCCAAACCCATCACCTGAACCTAACGGATATCCATCCAAGAGGTCAGGCAGATGGGAAGGGGGCAGAAATTGGCTTGACGCCCCAACCCCGGACATACCTGAAGGACCGGCCGTAGTCGCCGGCGCCGAAGGAGGCATAGCGGAGGCCGCCGTGGTAGAAACCAGCGGAGGTGAACTCACCGGAGGTGAACTCACAACCGCGGCCGCGGCTGTGGAAGAATCCACAGAAACACTCACCGCCGGCTCAGTGAAGGAATCAGTGAATATGACACTGACAGCCGGCGGAGACGTCGTCACAGTTGGAACAGTTGGCTCAACCGGGTGAGCAACTGAACCAACTGAAGCAGGCGCAGTCGCCTGGGTCATCGCCTCAGGTAGGTTGACCAAACCTACCGTCATGGGTCCGGAGGTGCTCCTCCCCGCTCCACCCTGGAATGTGGTAGCTTCCACGCCTGCACGAAGACAAGATATATAAATATAATAGCGGAAAGATATGAAGTTAAAGTTATGTACACTTACGGGTCTTTTTGAGCTTGAAGGTGCGAACAGACGGGGACGAACCCGATGGAGCCGGCCTCTTCGTACCGGTCACCGTCGTCGTCCTGGGCTGCTCGGAGGTGACAGCCGTTTCAACCTCCGGAGCAGTGGTCTCAACACCACCTGGGTTCCCCGCCGCCTCTTCACTCTCGGTCTCCGACTCAGACCGGTTCACCTGGTCGGCGGTGGAGGCTACCTTCGCTTTGCCCTTCCCGCCAGCAGCCTTCTTCTTCCGCGCAAGAAAAGGACCATCTGCGGATTCCTCATCAGAAGATGACAAGATTAGAGGAATTCCAGCAGAGGTTTCAGCATTCAGAGGGAGAGGGTTAAATAGTCTTTTACCTGGCCGCGTGGCGCTCAGTATTTCGTGACCTGGCGGGTAGGCCTCCACAAACCGATCCGCAGTCTGCGCAAGGATGGGCAACTCGTTCTCGTCAAGAGCTCGAGTACCCAACCGAGCGGGACCGTCGGCTTCCCGCGGATGCAGGAGGGACTGCAAGTCATTTCCCTCTGAAATAAAAAGAAAAACAGTTAGAAAAAACCTTAAATCAACAAAGAAGACGGAGCATACCGTAAGGGATAAAGTTCAAACCGTATTCAAGTACGATGGGAATCTGTGGCGCATCCGCCCCAGCATCCTTCCACACCCTGCTCATACCGAGCATCACCATCCCGGACTCCGGAAAGCGGAAAACCGGAGTCTGGATCCGGGAAATATTGGAGAACCATTCCGCCTCCTGGTAGTTGGAGGCGTGAAGGCTGGGGAGAGCTCTCCCGTTCTTAAATATCATCGCTATAGGGACGACACGGGCAGAGATGTAAAAGAACTCCCGCTTCCAAGACCGAAGACGGCGCTCGGTAGCGCAGATTTTCAAACCCTTGATCCGGGTGACCAGGGTGTACCAGCCTTGGATGCACCTCCAGGAGTAGAAGGTCATCAGGCGGTCGACATGGGGATCCACGCCAAGAATGAGGCACACCCACTCAAAATGGCGGATCTTGGCGATCGCCATTGGGTGTACCTCCGTCAGGTGCACACCGTGTCTATCCAGAACACGGTATACAAACTTAGTCAATGGGAACCTAAGATTCCCATAGACGAAGAAGGCGGCATATACCCCTATTTTGCCCTTGGGGGCATCGTACACCGTCTGGTGTGGCTCCGGAAACTCAGGCTCGAACGGCTCGAGCATGAACTTCCGGACGATGTACCGGTAAAGCTCGATGGGAAGAGCACACTGGCATTCGCCAGCAGTGCTCTTATCGTCCTTATCGGACGTAGACGTCGGGTTCTCGACATATAAGTCAGACTCCTCGACGATAGCTTCTGGATCATGAGTAGACGACATGTTTTGGAGGTAAAGAACGATTTCAGGAGAATGCTCGACAGAAAGAGTATTCGCCGGAAATCGCTTAGAAGGAGAAGAGAGAAGTGAAAGTGTGGATTACAAAGGACCCTCTCCCCCTTTATATACTCATCGCAATGAATGCGATGAATTTAATGCGGAGGAGAGAGAAAAGAGCTGGTGCAATGAAACTATGACACGTGGAAAAAGCAAGCTGGCAACAGCTGTTGACGGGACGCGCGCCGTAAAATCCGCACTCACGCGCCCAAAAAATTGCGCCCACGCGCCTGAAAAGGCGTCTGGAATGACCATGTACTGTCACGTCGCCATAACTTCCTGCACGTCCTGACACTGTCAAAAGAAACCGTCGGACGACGTTTCAACAGTTTGGACTGTTCTTATCCTTTCACCAACTCTTCGAATTTCAAAAAGATTCAAAAAGATTCAAAAGTAAGCGGGACTATTGTAACATCCTAAAATTTTAATGATGAATAAAGGAAGTTATGTTTAGTGATTTCGCGTAATTAATTAATATCGGGTAAGGAGCGGGTCTTGGACTTGGATTAATTGAGATGGGTTAAATGAGAATGGGATTTCAGGGATATAAATACCCCCAAAATCCCAAAATATCTTCATTTTTACCATACTCTCTGACACTTCCAAAACACACACACCACACACCTCAACCGCCGGCGGCCGGAAGAGAGAGGCGAGATCCGAGAGTGTGAGAGAGAGAGACTAGTTGTGATTAAGCAAATAAACAAGACCCAAATAAGCTCAAAAAGGTATGATTCTTGATCTTTGAAGTTTAAAGATCCGAGCTTTTAGTGTATAAACGACCGAAAATGTTCGGGAAGCGTAGTGGGTGCTGTTGAACCGTAACAAGGGTGTTAAAATCGCTCGAAATGTTGGACAGAAACCGAAACTGCGGCTATCTGGGCAACTTCGCCTTCATCTGGGCAACTTCGCCTTCAAAGCGATGAACTTCGCCTGCAAGCCAAGTTCGCCTGATGAACTTCGCCTGCAAGCTAAGTTCGCCTGATGGCAACTTCGCCTAAAGCTAAGTTCGCCTGATGGCAACTTCGCCTAAAGCTAAGTTCGCCTGATGACAACTTCGCCTAAAGCTAAGTTCGCCTGATGACAACTTCGCCTAGAGCTAAGTTCGCCTGAGGCTTAACTTCGCCTAAAGCCAAGTTCGCCTGATGACAACTTCGCCTAAAGCTAAGTTCGCCTAAGGTTTAACTTCGCCTAAAGCTAAGTTCGCCTAAGGTTTAACTTCGCCTAAAACCAAGTTCGATTAGAAAATAAATTAAAAACCTAATGAAAAATGTGTTAAGACAGTTAATGGAAATAAAATTTTTCCAAGCTGACCTGGCAGCTCGACCCCAGCCAGGGGCTCTGCCCCTTGGACCCTGCTAGGGGCTGCCGCCCCTAGACCCCGCTGCCAGGGGCGCTGCCCCCGGACCCCCGTTCGTTGTGGGTCATATGAAGATAGAAATACATTATGAGAAGTGATAGTTAATTGATACGTATACTTGTTATACAGTCAGCCGTGCACAACTGAAGAAAGGGATTACGATTAACGGTGAACGTAACCGTGTTCAGGTGAGTTCTAGCTCCATTTATGTGTTATGTTTTCGGGGCTGTGTGCATACTCGATATGTTTGTTAATACGCTTATCCTAAGAGATAAGTGTATGCCTTATGTGAATGATATGATATGTAGGAATGATTGCTTGATGGTACGTGAACGATCTTCGGATATTGCACGTACTGTCAGGTTGTAACGCTATGTGTAAGGTAAGTATGATATGTATGCTTATGTGTATGAACGTGATAAAGTTAATAAAAGAAGGAAATGACGGTTGCATGGTTGTATGGTTACGAAAAGGGTACCGAGCCCTAATAATACTCGAGGTATGATGTATGGTTGTATGGTAACGAAGAGGGAATCGAACCCTACTAATATTCGAGAACTAGGGAACCGAACCCTACTAATATTCGAGGAAAGAGGGAAACCGAGCCCTAATAATACTCGTGGAAAGAGGGAAACCGAGCTCTAATAATACTCGAGGAAGGAGGGTACCGAGCCCTAATAATACTCGAGGAAGGAGGGTACCGAGCCCTAATAATACTCGAGGAAGGAGGGTACCGAGCCCTAATAATACTCGAGGAATGTAGGGCGTAATGCTCTTTATAACGTAAGATATGAAGGTAAGTTAATACAAAAGAAAGAATGAAAGTATGAAAGAATGAAAGTATGATAGTATGAAAGAATGAAAGTATGAAAGTATGAATGAAAGAATATAAGTTTATGTGTATTGTATAGTGTATGATTAACTAGAACTCACTCAGCGTAGCTGACTTTTAGTATGCACGCAGGTGAGTAGGATGAGGCAGCTCGCTTGAGGAGACACGTGGCATTGAATAAGAGCCTGGCATCTGAAGACTTATGATGTTTTAATTTTAATGCTTTAATGTTGAAAGACAAAGGATGTTTTGAGACAAGTTATGAATTATGTAATGTTTTATGAAAGTTTTATATTCCGCGTAAATGTTTTAATTAACTCTGATATTTAGAACTGTGTTTATGAGTAAATCCAACACGAAAGTAGGGCTACCGGTAACGGGGCCTTACAACTATACCCCTTACCTTGGCAACCAAGTAACTATAAGACAGGTGCGAGTACAGTGTCAAGGCAAAACCCTTCACATACTTAGCACCCGCAGGGAATGGACGCCAAGATTACCTTGAAAGTAAGATAACTATAAGACGAGTGCGGGTACAGTGTCAAGGCGAAACCCTTCACATACTTAGCACTCGCAGGGAATTGAAACCAAGAAGGATCTTCTGGGCCATGCTTGCGGAAAGGGAAATAACATCCCCGCATAGCGGGAACGTTGAGAACTAGATTGTTTGAAGCTCCAGGATGGAATTGGTTCTTTAACATAATTGATCACTATGTTTAAAACTACCAAAACCTCGTGGAGAATCTACACAAGTGAAACTCAACGCTCCTGACTTGCGATGAGGTTACACACCTACCCGCATCAGACCCAATGATCAAGCAGAAAAGTCGGGAATTTCTGCACATGACATTAGGGAAACCGCGGGAAGAATCCCCACGGACAACCTTAAAACTAAATCCTTTTCAAAACCCTTTGCTTAAGTCCAAAGTTCACCTCACTTATTAACAATTCATGAGAAGAACATTGGACTGGGGGGACTTGAAGAGGTAGGTCCCAGCAGAGCCCAGTTGGACCCGCAAGACTCACCTTGCAGAGGGATGTCTGCGCAAGGACCAACTGGTTCCGCAGGACCCACCATGCTCAGAGATGAAGACCTTACGCGCAATACGCCAGCTGTTCCCGCAGGGAAAGCCTCCCAATGGTGAAGTACCCCGCCTGTCCCCGCAGCTGCGGATACAAGCCATCAGGGAAGGCTACCCGCACTAATAGCAAGGCTACACGCACAAGGCACTCAGTAATTCAGTGTCACCTGAAGGAATGAGCAAGGCGGGAATACTCCCGCCCAAATGAGCCAGTCCGTACGCTTCTGGAAGATCTTTTGTACTATACCTGCCAAGGTATGGACAAAATAGACAAGATCTGACCAAAGCAGCCCATGAACCAATCACAGGGTGACAACTCACTGACAACAGTACGAGGAGGAGCATGCTCTAGTACTGTTTGTCACTATTAGCCGCTGCCTACTCACCAACCCTTGTGGCACGCACAAAGCCTGCAGTTGGTGGAAAGGGAACAGTACACAGCCGGCCTTGTCACTATCAGCCGCTGCCTACCCACCAACCAGCATGGCACGTGCGTAGCCCATAGTTGGTAGAACAGGAATATTCTACAGCTGGCTGTACCTGCTTGGAAACCTACCTTCGGCTATAAATACTCCAACACCTTGGAACGGTATCATCATCTGGTATCTTACCTTCACTAGCTATTTCTCTCAATATACACATATTCAGAGCAATCTAGTCTGATTCTCACGCCGGAGGGTGGTCACAAGGAGGAACCCCCCCCCTTCTCAGTGACGAGCTCACGGTGTCTGTTTTGCAGGTCATCTGAAGAACATCCTTCTTTGCCGGACCTAACCCTCGTGGGAAACATTACTTAACCCCCAGATTATCCATAATCTACTCGGGGTCACTTAGTGTTTCTTCACTTAACATTGTGGCTAATTGTTATTTGTTCTTCAGTGTAGGTTATAACAATTTATAAGGACTAAGACCTAATTTTGGAAAAGAACTAAGAGCACATCTAATGGTAAGCAGAGGTGGACCGAAGCTTTGATGAAGGTGGGCAGCCGCCCCCTTAAATTTATTATTTAGTGTAATAGTTATGAGACAATCTCGAGCGCTTCCATGATAATTTGTAATCACCTTCCTTAACTTTGGAACCAACCCCATAAAATGAGTTGCAACTAAAGAGAAAACTAAAGAAGAAAGATGAAGCTAACGCCTTGTTCTTGAGTTTTTTAACCAATGAAAGGAAGGGAAATGAGAGGGAAGGGAATAAATTTTTTTTAATTAGGTGTGTTCTTGAGTTGGAAGGAAATTAGAGGAAAAGATTAGGGGTGTGCGTGGTGCGGTTCGGTGCGGTTACTGACGAACCAAAAACCAAACTTTCGATTTTATGTTTTTTTCAAACCGTTCGGTTTCGGTTTTTTTGGTTTTCGGTTTTCGGTTTTTGGGTTCGGTTCGGTTTTGGATGCGGTTTTTTCGATTTTTCTAATCGAGCCAAAACATTTTGGGCAAAAAAAACACCTAACCCAAGATATTGAAATTGTGCATGATTTTTTTTTCTTTGAATTAATGATTAATAGAATATTGAATATTTGGGCTTCAAATATTAAAAGCTAAGAAAGGATACAATTAAAATGAAAAATGAAAATCAAACTAAAAGTATTAGTATTATTAGTTATTAACAATATGTAGCAACCAAATATATTTGTTATTAGTCATTTGTTAAAACTAAACAAATGATTGTTGGTATATTTTGTTTTAATGGTTACGGTTAAGATATTTATGATTATTTCATTTTTTTGTTAATTCGGTTCGGTTCGGTTTTTTTGGTTCTTAACAAAACACAAAACCGAACCAAAATCAATATTTTGGTTTTTGCTAAAGTTCAAAACTGAACCGTCGGTTTCCAATTTGGTTTGGTTTTTTCGGTTCGGTTTCTTTGGTTTTATCGGTTTCAATTTGGTTTTTTCGGTTTTGTGCACACCCCTAGAAAGGAAAGGACAATTATGTTATCCTTAGTAATCAGCTCATTTTTTAGAGGATAATTTATTGGAAAAAAACATCAATTTAATCCCCTTAACTCCTCTTACTCATTTCCTTTCCATCCAAAAAAATCTCAAAAATACATATTTTTTAACTATCCTTAATTTTTTTTCTTTAAAAAAACTCAAGAATAGGGCGTTGGTAACTCTTTATTTAAATTGAGTGAAGTTGTAGACTAAAGTGACAATAATAAAAGAAATAATAGGAAAGGACGTAATGTAAAAACGTACTATCTATCCTAAATATAATAATTCTTTATATGTTTACTTTCCTTCAAAAATATGTAAGTGATTTTACAATACACTCTCTTTTTTAATTTTGGTTTATTTTCTTTTTATTTAGTAAGTGTGATACTATGAGTTGATTACATGAGAGAGTGGTTATACCGAGTTGTTTTGATTTATTATTACTTAATATAATATATTATATTTTGTTTATATGATCAAAACCTGAACCAAATTAATAAAATATTATTATGTGGCAAAAAACAAATGACTCCTATAAATTTTGCTTCTCATGGAAAAATTTTCTGGGTCCGTCACTAATGGTAAGATAGTTATACGCTTATAAATGTGTCATGTCAACTAATAAATCAGATTTCTATTTATCCTTGACAAATAGTTATTCCTCTATAATACCATACTAAAAAAAATAGAGAATGAAAACAATTAATCAATTAAGTGTTACCATAAGTCGGTTATGGTCGATACGTAAAAAACCAGACTGAAATATTCAGTTATTTGAAGTATAAACACGATGTTATTGGTTGTTAAATATAAAAAGGTTGGTTTTAGTTTTTAGTTAAATACTAAAAAGGCTAACCAATTATTAGGCTTAGGCTCAACAAAAACTCGAGTTATTTCCTTTTTGTGGGCCAAAGCGATGGGCCGAACATGCATATTTACAATATATCAAGTTATCAACAATATTTTATGGTTTCATGACATTTAATCTACTATTATAATAAAACAATGTTTTTTAACACCTGTTATTCATCCATCAGCTTAGTTCAAAAGTTAAATTCTGTTTAGGGAGGAAGAGAACTTGTAAATTTTTGGCATTTTGCTTCTCCACACTGTTAAATCCTAGATTGTACACACAACAAACTTTACAAGTGGCAGGCTAGCATACACGGCATTGAGTTGTTTATAACATCCTTCATGAAGACCATGGTAATGTTAGCTACTCTGCAGTCGGTGGGCTATCAGATCAGATTCGGAAACTCCGGGAATCCATAGAGCTGCCATTGATGAATCCATAGCTCTTTAGACCAATCGCTATCAATATATATATATGCTAATTTCTTGAGGGTATTTTTTTTGAATTTTTGAATATTTTTTATTGGGTCTTAACTTGTGTATAAAGTATGTAACTTTCTTTGCTAAAACATACCAGACTTATTCCAGGTGTTTACAAATTTGACAAATATGGGATTCAGTTTGGTATTTTTTATTATTATTATTTTCCCTTTCCATTATTAAATCTCAAAGAAATAGAAATGTAAACTGTTGCATCTCAGATGGACAAAGACATTATGCATCGGAACACATGGGTTTGATGATCATCAATACAAAGCTACTAATGCAGTCATTAAAGGACCTGGAAAATCGAAGTTAGTTTTTGATGATGATCACATTCCATTTGATATTTTTTATTTAGATTTATACAATTTTTTACATGACTTTTGTCCTATGATGAGCTTTACAAAGGGATTATTTAGATTTATTTCTTGAAGGAGAAGGTGAAACCTAGACCTGGAAGTTTACACCACAGGTGCTGGAGGCGTAGTTTTGTCAATGTACAATGCTGATGAGGTATATATTTTAGTTCACTAGATTTTTCTGTTATCTGTCGCGTTCGTAAACCTATTTTGACTTGAAAAAAAATTTGGTGGATCATCACCTGAAAATAATTTGGCCATGACTCGTTTTGACCCGAACATATTTTGGACTCCATTTTGACCCGTACTAAATTGGTCATTCTTGACTTGAACCCATTCTGAGCTGAACTTTATATGATCCAAGATACCCATTTGACTCAGTGTGCCGCCTTATTTGCCAGGCATAGATAGACTGCATGCTCTATGACTTTTAAGCCATTTGACCTTCTAATTTTAGTGAAACATTATTGCATTACCCTTTTGATATATAAAAATAAAGCATAATCTTTTAAAGACTATTTTTTTAATCTTGAATTTTGTTTGATATTTTTAAGTAACCACTACTTGTTAAATATTTTAGGTTTAAAATTCATTTAAGGTTACAAGACTCTACTGGAGTTGTGTCTCTTAACTCTCTTCGATCTTGAAACTAGATTAATGTTTAAAAAGGCTGCTAGAGAATTGTTTGATATGATTGTAGTTCATAATTTTTGCCAACTTTTAATCTTGTTACGCTTTATACTTTGTAGCGTTTTCCAACTGAGTTTGTTAGGAAGGCTGGACTTAACAAACCGATGTTAACAATAAAAAATAATGATGCTGCTGAATATAATTAAGACGGACATTCGTGTCGAAACTTCTGGTAGTTTCAAGCGATATCAAGTCAAGGGTTGGAAAGAATTTTTAAGGAATTCAGTTATCTTTTGGAGATACATGTATGCTCATTTATAACCGGAACCAATGGTTCGTTATTGCTTACTCAAGTGACCATGCAATCTTCATGGCCCTTCTGTTTTTGAAGTTAATTATGACTAAACTCTATTATTACCCTATGTGATTTTGATTCTGTTTGTTCATCTTGTCACAATGTTTTATGTTTTGGGCAATGTATGTATGGATGATATATATCTAATGAAAATGTTTTATTTTTTTTGGATTTGGGGAAGTAAATGATTTGAACATCTATCAATAGTTATCGTCTTTTAGTCATTTACAAATTTTTCAAGTTCTTAGTACTTTATCATGTTAATCGATGCATCACTCATTCTTATTTATGATGAATAAATTGTGTGCAACCCAAATGATGAATAAATTGTGTGCAACCCAAATAGTGATATCATCGTTAAACATTTCAAAAATGTAACCATACCAGTGGCTTTATGACTGGCAGGCCCATTCCTTTTGAGACATCAATTTGAGAATTGATACTTTTGGCATCAATCAATTGTTATTGTTTCACATCACTCTCACACTTGCCACTTATATGACTTTGTAATTTATAGTGTTCAATACTTCATACAACATTCTAACAAATGAAATTTGGTTGAGAGCTTGCTAATATATTGAAAACATTAGTTGAAATTCATATTTTTTGTACGCAGTCCCGTGTAGTACACGGGTTTATAACCTAGTTTGAATTATAAACTAGCATATTTCCTTGGTTTCTAAAGTATATATAAACCATAATATATTGATGAGTTATTTTTTCGTCTGGCCTTTGCAGAGTGTGCTCATAATTAGACCATGATTGTGAAAAATTCAATAAAGCAACACATGGTAAGAAAGAAAGAAAGAAACTATATAAGAGTATAGATATAAAGAGAGGTTGACATAAACATAAGACTAAATGTTCGGTTTGTTGACAGTTTGTCACAAGATAAATCATAAGCAAGGAGCTATAACCATATCCGGACGTGGTAAAAGAACCCAATTATCAAATTTGGACTACAATGGGTCTTTATCATAACATTAAGCGGCCTCTAAAAGAAAAAAAAAAAGGCATTTCATCGAACAACTTGTAAGCATAATCACGTTTGTTAAAGCCAAAGAAAGAGATATCGTTTGCGAAATAAACGTAAAGATAAGAAAGACTAAGAAATAAAACTCCATAAGACCAAACTGTCACAGCCCCCGACCCCTATACCCTGGGAGGGAAGCCGTGAACATTGATTGGTGGTATCGGTGTTTATTAAATTATTTTGCAGCGGAATGTTTCATCAGAACCGTAGTTAGGAAAAATGATCAGAGTTATAAAAACACCATGATTATTATTATGATAAAACGGGAATTAAATCCCTTTTTATACAAACATAAGTTTTATAGGGTTAAACCCTAATTTACAAAACGCGTTTCTTTATTCTGGTGACAAGCCACTTATTTAAGCAGGAAGCCCGCATGCATCATTCCTTTGCCTCTAACAAGTCACCTGAAACATGTTTAAAATATTTGATCAGCAAGAAATACTGGTGAGTACATTCATTTGTAAATGACACATTTTACAGTTACAGCATTAAGATGTTTTTACATCTGCCTGCTTACAAATTACCGAAAGGTACTTGTCACTCGACCGTATCTATGACTGTGGTCATATTACTTATTGGCTAACACTTGTCCAATAACTAACGTGTAATAACCCAGTATGCAAGCCTTGTATACAAAAACCCACAATACCAGTACTAACCATCCCGTAAGTCTACAGAGACTTAATCACTGTAATGTATTTAAAATACTTTAAAATGTATTTGAAAACTTTTAGACCATCTGCCATGAGTTTTATAGATTTTGAAATTATCATGACAGTGTCGGAAAAATAGTTGTCTCACACAAATGTGAGTGGTACAAAAACTCGAATGTCTCACCTTGCAAGTTTACAATTAAAGAACACCTCCTGGTATTAAGCACCTAGGATAAACACAATGTAGTATAACTAGATAGTTTCAAACCAATAATCATAACGATAATCACGAGAGTAGAAACTTTACACGATGACACAATGTCATACCTTAACAGGTAGAGCTTTTGGATTCGTGT